>NC_056472.1:2670947-2970947 GCF_008729295.1 Plectropomus leopardus
ACTCCCCTTAAACAGCATTATATTACAAAAAAAATACATTTTCAAACAAATGTGAACACATTCTGTGTGGGTCACACTTCTCTATCGTAGAAAAGCTGTGCTTCAGCAGAAGGGGCCATGGTGTTGAAAAAAAATTTAAAATATAACAAAAACAAACAAGGAGTAACAAGGATTTGAGGAGCTACTGGCTGTTTTATCTACATGCAATGCCGCCATCATAGCAACAATTATATGGTACATTTGCATGTTATTATGTCATGGATACACTGAAACAAGGGATGTCAAGGGTTAACAGTTAACTGTGTAACTGTAATTTGGCAATTAATCACTAATAATGTTTTCCCATCCCAACAGCATCATTATTGAAACAACGTCCCCACCCTTTAGTGTCACCCCAGCTCATCATGCTGATAAGCTGACTCTCAATGGGTTTCCATCACAGATTGGCACAAAACTTAAGCAATATTTTCGCAATGCCAGCAAAACACAATTGTGAGATGACTGCATTTCCATAGAGTCATGTTTTGTGACTTCTCCGCTGGTTATAAAATTCCAAGAAGCATGGTGACGGATGTTCAATACATTAGCAGGATAATTTCTATTGCAGCCACCACACTAGTCATCATTATTTCAAAACCAAGGTGATGTTTCCAATAAGTGCAATTATTCTTCTTGCATGGACAAGTCCAAAATCAATTATTTTATTTTGCCTTCTGATAAAGTCCTTGGAATAGATTGCAAACTGTACAGATTTTTTGGCCTAAGGGGGAATTTTGGGGCATTCCCTTATCAATGAATCAAAGTTCCTTTCTCATTCAGTCATTATATTTGTTTCTCTCCTAAACTTGTTTTTTTAACTACCTTGTTTCTACTTACCACTGTACTCTTTCAAATTTCTACTCTTTCATTTTTTGGAAAAGTAAAACTACATTTTATTTATGATGATATCCTGAGGACATTGTTTGCAAGGTAAGGCAGAGGTACAAAAATGTACATGTTTAGACACTGAGGTAACAGCAGCATTATTCAGAAACAAGCAGCAGATAGATTTTGCTCAAGGCTTTCATGATGGCAGTGGACTATATCTGCTTCTGGTCTTTCTGAATTTATTTACAATGAGAGCCAAGTGAGGCCAAGCAAACAAACAGAGCAACAATGACAGAGAAATTATCCCAACATCCCTGTGTTGTGCTTCTTAGTTTCCAACAAAAACAAATGCAGTTTTACTTTAGGTCAGCCAGTGTAAACACGGAAAGTTTATTTCTTTTATGCCTCTGTCATTGTGGCTTGTCAAAACGCTGCAGAAGGGGGAAAATATTATTTTTGAAAGGCTGCAGCAAGTTTGTCCAGAGCTTGGCTGCAAATGCACTTTTCTCACATCTTGAATACAGTCGGTCAAAAACATTTTCTTTAAATCATGATTTCAGCTGGGCTTGGTTACTATGCTTTTCTTCCACTTAAACAGCTTGAGTATTTTTCTCGCCTCACTTTTTCTCTGCCAATTGCGTTGTGCAATTGAGCACATTGCAACCAGTGGATCCTAATTGTCAAACTTCTTCTTCTCACAGTTTCAGTTGCTTTGAGTTGATACATTTTATGTATGTAAGTAATGTATGTAACCTTTTGAGTGTTGATACATTTTGCAAAATATGGCTTCAGTTTCTCTGTCACACTCTTTAGGTTTATGCACGCTTGACAGCTGCTGCTGCTGCCAACCCCACAAAACTTCTCTTTAATGCATAACCAGTTAGATTTAAGTTTACATGAATAGAAAATATTTTTATTGCATTGCAACATAGCACTTTTATGCTATTTAGGCTATGTAAGGTCAATATGATGATAAAGCAACACATTCTCACTCTGAACTCGTCACATGATGCCACTCTGTCAGAACCTTACACGTTAACCTCTGATGTTTGAGGTATCCTTATGCGTGAGCTGTTTACACTTCAGGACGTCATTACAGTGATTCCGCTACAAATGCAAATTGTGGAATGACAAATGACATCATGGTGGGATGACGGAGCCCATCATCAAATGCTCATGTGTAGGGGGGCGGGGGGGCAAGCACTGAGCAGGCAAATGTTTGGGGTGTTAGATTTTAAATTAGGAATAAAAAACAGGCTTAAAAGCAATTAAACAAAATGTAGCCCACTTAATATATGTCTGACTACTTGGAGAGTCTTTTAGTAAAACCAAACACTAAATGAGACTTTTTTTTTTTTAATGACTTAAATGTTACAATTAAATTTCATGAACTAAAAAACACACTGTAATATTGACTGGTTCAGCTACACATGTACTCTGTGAATCTGGGGTTTTACCATGGTTACATTGGCATCTTGTTGATGAACAGCACCTCCCTGCCTTTAATCATGCATAAGTTTAAGCCTTAATAACATTTAAACATGTGAGGCTTACAAAAATTCCTGCTGTGCAATTTCATGAACAGAGAAATTACTTATACAGACCAAATGTTCTTTTGTGTCTGGTTGTAAATATGTTATCAGGTAAAGTTAAACATGGGTTTAATATGGGTTTCTATAGGGATTTACTCTGTTGGAGCCAGCCTCAAGTGGCCATTAGAGGAACTGCACTTTTTGGCACTTCTGCATTGACTTAATTTTTCAGTCCCAAGGGTTGCCACTTGATAAAGACAGATTACAATAACACTCTAAATGCACATAATATAAATAGTATGTCATCTGAGTGGTGGTTTAAAAAAAATGTATCCTCAAACACAGTTCCTGACTGTCCCAGAGATATCCTTCTGAGAGCCCATCTGCCTCCTTTGCCATGCTTACCTCAGGTGGGAGTGATGCAGGGGCAGTTTACGGTCACAGAACAAAGTATAGTGTGCACACTGTGCAGTGAGTTTACTGAGTCAATGTGAATTCATACACATACACACATGCATACATCTATCCACCTGGGTAATTGATGCAATTCCCCATATTAGCATGTGCACATATGAACTGGCAATTAATTGAGAGAGCTCTGGTTTAGTGATAAGGAGGAACAGGTGCACCATAATGTTTGTAGATGAGCCTCCTGGGCTCAGCGGGGCCTCATCTCCCCTGACTCTGCTCTCTCCGTTTCTCTCTCTCTCAATTCATTTTATCAAGTTTTATTAGCATTCATCTTGTTTAAATGGGCACTTCACTGATTTACAGTTTCTGGTTGCAATGAGTACTACCCAGCCTGTGCAAACTGCTGTATGATGTCTGCTTGTATTAAATGAGCTTTGTTGCATTTAAAGAAAATCGTTATGATGCAATAGTGATGTGATCAGGGTTATTTTAGTTTAAGCAGACTACTAACGTATATATGTGTGTGTGTGTGTGTGTGTGTGTGTGTGTGTGTATAACCCCTAACCCTAAAAGAAAAAAACATTCATTATGGGAAATGTAGGAGCTTAACACATACTCACTTAGAAATTAAGGTACAAAAATCAACATGAGTGCTCTCCTTTTGACATTTTTCTGTAGGCCAACATCACCCGAAAGTTTAACTCTGTTAAAATAACAACCCCACATTTCTCTGTTTCTGAATTTTCCTAAAATTGTGTTATTGATCATCTACTGAATTTTGGGCACTGTGGGAAAAAAAGACAAAACGAAACACATAGAAACAGCTGTGGCGAGCTGCTGTGACAACTACTGTTGGTAAACAACCAGACCAGTGGCGATAATGCCTGTCAGTGCAGTTTACACTTTCGATGAGAAGTGAGATGTCATATTTCTAGCTAGTTATAGATTAGAGATCCACCCCAAGGATTCTTCAAAAGCAAATGATTCCAGTTAGAACCTGAGCTCTAGAGGATGAACCCATTATTTCTAAGACTCCACCTCTCATGTCTCACTTTTGACATTTGACTTTTTGCAAATCCACCTTTATTGTGGCACAGAACAAATAGTTAAAATACTGATTTTTTTAAAGGTTAGAAAGTAATTAAAGTGCTATTGTTAAGAAACAAAAAATACAGATATAGTATCAGATGATGGGAGTAATAGTTCCACAGACTTTCTGTCTTTGTAAAGAGGATACAACACTTATAAGTATTCTCTTTCAAACACATGAAAAGAGCAGTATCTGTTGAAAGAAAATGACTTGCTATTGAGGCATACTTTTTTTGAAAAGTCTATGAAAAAAGTACATTTGTCAAGGGTTTAGAGTGCACCTTAAAGCAGCTCAGCTTCACTTTGTTCCCAAGTTTTTCTATTTTTTTTTAATTTAATTCCTGTTTTGTCGCCAATCTCTGTGTGACATGTAGTTTCATGATCGTTCTGCAAATAGAAAATGCCAGTGTGAAAGCAGCCAGCATAAACAGGGTTGAAGCATCCATCATACTGGCTTGTCACTGCTCCCAGAGCTGTTGCACAGAAACATAGTGAGCTCCCTGAGTTCATGCCTACATTGTTACCATGGTAACCGATGAAAGCTGATGATTACACTGTCTAAACAGAAGATAATTCAGTGATGTGAGGAATCTGGTCACCACTAAATTACAAAGTAGCACACAAAGGTGGATAAGATTAGTTTAAAAACAGATTGCCTCGCCTGATATCTGTCCCATGTATAAAAAAATATTTAAAATCAATGGAATCATCTAATTTCTTTGCTTTTCCTTTTGAGAATTTCTCCATATATGGTCGAGCAAATATGCATGTTTTCGCTCTCGCCCTGAGACCCCTTCAAGCAACTTTCTGCAGCTCTCTGTGTTTCATTACTGCTGACAGATTTATAACCCTTGGCTATAACTTCTACCAAATTTCAAGATAGCCTTAGTTTGCTGCATAATAAAAAAGTTACCTCATCAGCTCAGTTTCCTATGTAAAGCCTCTCTTCAAAGCCTCCCCTGCTGTCGGACAGAATTTCTAAACCTTTACAGCACTTTGAATTACAGAAGCAGCTCATTTTCGACATCCATCGTTCTTCCTCGGCTCTTGGAAGTGCTGCTTTGAGGAGTTCATGGTCTGTGTTCTTAAAAATGCAGAGTAGATTACAGCTGGAGGTCCTTGTGATGGCAGTTATTTCCACATCGCCTTTACTATTTTGACTCAATTCTAATATATTTATTATGAGCCTAAGTACAACACTTCATAAGAAGGCCTCTTGCCAAATGCATCTTTTGAACTTGAAGGGATTTATTGTGATTGTGAATATGGATGATGAAGAGGTAATATGCTTTTTTCATCTTACACATAATGTTTTTAGTAATTTACTATCATCTCAGACACCTTTTATATGCATTTAAACCATTGAAATTTGGAGAAATTGGTTTGATTTCTTTCAAAACATGGTTTAAAAGGCAATGAGCAACTGGGCAAGAGATTCCTGCAAATTGTGAGAAATTTAGGTTAAAAAATGTTTGAAATAGGGAGAGAGTGAGAGCGAACATAACAATACATAAATATTATATCCACATATTTATTTATTTCAACTACTTATTCAGGGGTCGAGGCAATGATGCTTGCTGCTGGAGCCGTATTGTTTTTGCCCAGATTAGTCTTTCTTCTTATTATTATTTTTCTCCACTAAAAGTATTTGTGCAGTAGAAAATGTACAACAAAAGCTCAAAAGAATTGGCAGGCTGGTTGCAAACTCCATCTACTACAAACTGAAACACTTTAACAATCAACTTTACATTTCAGCAAATTATCTCAAAATAGGTTTGGCTTAGAGTCAACATTTTTTCATGATATTAAGATTTCAGTTCATCTGCATCTTTTTTCCTATGGTCTTATGCTTTAAAAATGTCAAATGTCACGACTTTTCTCAGTTTTCTCAAAATCATATTTTCACAAACTAATCCTTGATTGGCCAATTAGCCTAAAACTCTGGCAGGATCATCCTCTGATATGGGTGTAAAAATTTTGATATGTCAAACCCTTCTGAAGTAATGTAGAAATAAAAAATGAATGTATTAATGATTTTGTTTGATGGTTGAGTAGTATGGTGGTTGTCTTTCTGTTTTGAATTCAAATTCTGCTTGTGCCATCCTGCAGATGGTTTGAATATCTGCATATTCCACAATAACGTGACACTTTTTACATAGTACAACGATTTGTGTATAAAGTAAGAGACATGGGATGCAGATCTTGAACGACAAGTTAAATCAGTACAGATGTACTCAGGTGAAACACGTCATGTTTGCGAAAGATAAACATACCATACAAAATTACCAAAACAAATTCCACAAGCGGCTTTTATCGGGGTAATTTACTTGTAACTCAACTTGTAACCTCTTCCTGTTTTTTCTAATTGTCTTTGCACAGGTTTTAAAGGATTAATAATAACAGAATTATCAATAAGCTCATGTCTGTCCCTTAGCACTGACATTTCTTAAGATAATATCCCTCAGACTATCATGTGTAATGTCTAATGATAAGCTTTTTGACACAACTCATAATACTTAGTTGTTGATATTCTATTGTTGCACTCTTCCTGCTCTAACATCACTACAGCTACAGGCCTGTTTGATGCCAGACAAAAGACTCACTGATTGATTCTTGGTGCACTCAGGGAAAAAAGCATTATCAGTGATTAAAAAAGGATAATTGGTTAAATATTGGACATCTAACCACTTAGTGCAACCAGTGGGCCGTAACACAATGCTGGAGCTGTTTACAGCTGAAAAATATCATCTTTAGTGTGAAAATATGACCATGCTGGGATGATCAGGAACTTATATTATCCTTCAACAAACAGTATGTTATTCTTAGCTAGCCGGGCAGCGTATTCATTGGCGTCTTTAAGTGAGGATATGGAGTTAGTTGTTTTTTGGTTGAGGTTTTATTCTCCTTGCTGCCTGAGAATGATGTCTTCAAAGCAAATGACTCAAGACTTTTTTGGGGAATTAAGGAAAATGTAATGCGACTGCCCTATATGTCATAGTTCTACCTCACAAAAACTGTATGAGTGTGAGGGAACCAGGACATCCACAGGAAACTATAAACGTCCAAATTTCTGGCAAAACATCCCTAGAGAACAGAGTCCCTTTTTGCTGACGCATTTGCTACTTTTTGAAATTGTTACTATATATTTCATTTTTTTTTTTTTTTTTTTACTTTTCTGTCCCAGCGTCTAGTGCAATAACAATGAAGTCTGCAGTGTCTAATTTAGACTTTGTTGTCTCCAATTATTCATCATAAGGTGCCACAAAAATTCCAGGTTTTTTTTCTTTTTTTTTTTTGTTTTATAATTGGGATGATATGCTAATCCCCCAAATCAATATGAATATGATTCTTAAATCCAGATTCCAGGTGTATTGGGATTTTTAAGTATTGTTATTCTACAGGTATTGCAATTTGACATTATGATTTATTGGAATTTTTGTTTCCTTTCTTAAACACTGGATGATGGGGAAAAAGTAAAAATGTACACCTACAGAGACTGTATATCTTGAAACATGTTTCAGAAAACAATACACAGCACATTTCAGTCAGCCTTTCTGACTTTTGTTTCAGAATTCTGAATTCTTCTTTGGCTACTTTCATAAATTATTTTTGTTTTCAAGGCTCTTAAGATCCAGGCTCCAAGAACTCCAAGCACAAGTTATAATCCAAATAAGCCATAAGAATGGCATGACAGCAAACATATGAATAACCCTATTAGAAACTAAAAAAAAGTTGTTAATGTGATCTAATTTTAGAACATATATTTAAACAATAAAATAAAACATAAATATTTGTTTAAAAAAGTATATTAACTTTCAGATACTGAAGTTCCTAATAAGTTCATAAGTGTCTGTAGACAAGTAGAGGTAAAACATAAACAATAAATCCATTCTAAATTATACTGGCTGTTATTATAAGTATAGTTGCATCACAGGAAGATGCTAACATGTTGAAAACAGTATCATGAAATGATCCTTTTTTGAAAGACATCAAGAAAGTCTTTGTAGCTATTCTCTCCTTTCAGTCCGCACAGTACAGACAGTTCCATTGCAGGAGCTTCCCTCTTTGATAGGGACACATCAACCAGGGTTGCAAATCCCCTCATGTTTTTTTTTTTTTTTTTACTTTTTTTTCTTTTTGTTTTTGTTAATAACAAAGATAGACAGAGACAGCAAGAGAGAGAGAGGCAGCAAACAGCAGCAGTAGGAACTGAACTTAGGCTTCTGTTAGAGCCAAGGCAACCCCATAGAACATTTTAAAAGCATTAATAACAATCAGTAAAGTGGAAAAAAAGTGCTTTCTGCCATAAGCCTCAGTATCTAATCAGTTTAACGACTGTTGACTCTAGGTCCACATCATTAAAATCTCAGACGCATCACATTTTGAATCCCCCCTCCCTTCTCTCCGTCCCTCTGGAAAACATCCTGACTCAGAGAAATGTGCATCCAGACAGAATGAAGGGCGTTATATTTATTTTTTTTTCCTTAATTATCCCATGGTGACATCAGACTGGACAGTTGCATGCTGGACGGGGTCACAGGATCGAGGTGGCATCTGGAGAAGAGGCTGTGAACAGTCTATTAACGGCGAGGCTGCGGCTGCCAGAAACACTTGCACAGAACCCACAGATGAAAGCCCAGCCAGTAATGACAAACAAATTAGGCCGGGCTACACGGAGATGGAACCTGCAGATGTGTTCACTGTCCGCTTCCAGACATAAAAGCCGTTGTGGTGTCCAGATTGAATTACATTACTCATTTGCACGGCCGCGCCATGGCTCCCTTTTCATTGGGGCAGGCCAGGGCCGTCGCACAAAAGATCCACTTTATGAGCTCTGTGGTGTACATGGAGAGCAGATGCTGGGCAAGGTGAGTTTTACACACCCCAATGACTCCTTAAGCCCTTTATCAGAGAGCAAACTGCTCAGATTTCCACTATTCTGCTTTAGTCTGCACTGCAGCCCTCTATAATAAACCTTATGGTGTGAAAACAGGTGCTTGGATCATCCCCACAACTATCCAGCCAAGAGGACAGTTAGCCTGCCTTTCTCAATGCTTAAAAGATGACACTGGCATACATTTTCCAAAATGTTAACTTATCTCAGAAAAAAAGATAAAATAAATAAAATAAATCTAAAAACGATATACCAGAATCCATCTCTCAATACTTTCTAACTTCCCCAGCTTCTTTGTGGCTCTCTGGTCTTGCTCACATTGTTATAGGTTGTGTATATAAGCCTGCCATTGGCCACCTATTTCTATCTGCTGTGACTGTTATCAAGACCTCGTCAGTACATGAAACTAGTCTTGAATAGCCAGACCATAGAGTGCCAACCTGGGTAGCTAACATCAATCTGGTTCCCCCATCAAAAGGGCTTTCCATTGGATTTTGTATTATTGCAGGAAATTAGCTCTATGAGAAACAAACTTGGATGGTACTTAATACACGTTTTACTCAGCAAGATAATCTTCAGAAATGGACACCATTTTCATGATTTTTGAAGCATAAATACAGTTGCCAAAAGTAAAAAGCTAACAGTAGGCTACAAAAAAAGTAAACTTAATCATTGCATCGCCACCGCTATAAGGCTGTTTAGCACGGCTCGGCTTGATGATGTTCTGTAGTCTCATTTAGCTACTTAACAGCAACTGCCTTTATTAAATCGCATAAGCTTAACAGTTCCCGAGTGGGGTATTTACCTACATATTTTATGTCCCAGAACAAAGTATGAAAGTCTCTTCAGTTTTTGTTAACTACAAACCTTATTACAGGCTTCTTAGCAGAAACCCATTTAAACAAAAAAAATGACTTTGAAGCGAGGTTTCAGAACTCACTCTTCAGTTCTCTGTAGACTATATAAAGATGGAAGAGATAACAACTGGTGGCTGACTGCAGCACAGATCAAACCCTCCGTCCTCCATGTTAATGGAAAGGACAGGGACTAAACTAAAAATTCAAAAAACAAATATGTAACATAAATTTTCCCCAAAGACAGTTTCTATCATTTAACTAGTTCTTATCACCTTATGTTTGTTTGAGCATTACTTAAAAAAACAACAACAACAACAACAACAAAAAAAAACAAAAAAAAAAAAAAAACCCTTGGGTTGATTAGTAATTTGATGCGATTGGGAAGAGACATGATGGACAGCTGTGTGTGCCAAATGAGTCCTCGCAGTGAATGGTGCTGCTTACGATTTGGGAATGTTGCAGTCTGACATGCCTGATTTCACAGCATATACAAACAGAGAAAGAGAACATCATCACAAATATTATCATTATTTATCTATATATACCACAATCCATACAATAGGGAAGTCTAACAGTGTAAAGGTGGAAGTGTGTGGCACATGTTTTGTTCATATTACTGATGTCTGCCCGTGTGATGTTTTTGGATAACAACAGAGCTCAATCACACAGGGGAATAAGCTACATCAGGCTTTGTATATACGCATTAAGCGGGTTTCCGTCACAGATTTGCAGGGGCACATGAAATTACTGTGTTTCCACTGAGTGATGCTTGATGATGACTTCTCCTCTGGTGATAACATTCCAAGAAACATGGTGATGGATGTTCAAAACATTAGCAGCTTTATTTCTATTGCAGCCACCACACTAGCTGTCATTATTTCCAGTTGAGGGCAACATAGGCGTGTTATGGAGCCACAATGGAAAGACAAGCCCCTTATACGTGGGAGCGGACACATATGAGGGATTTCTGGGAGGTGATAGTCAATGATTTCACAGAGGAATTGTGGATTCAAAACTTCTGGATGATTGGCTCAACTTTTGAAGAGTTATGTGATGCAATAACAGCTCTTGTAGCTCATGCTGTATCATGAGGGAGCCAGTTCCTACTGACAAGCACATGGCCATAGCATCATGTGACCTTTTTTTTTTTTTTTTTTTACATAAATGGAAGTTTTCTCCATATTCATGTTTCCATTAGACATATTTTATAGTCTCAATTTCAAATTGTATCGAATGTATAGAATATCATTGGCCTTATTGCATAACTAATGATCAGAGATCAAGACTTATCTCAGCTAAGACTTATAGGCATATCCTTATGGAGCTGGCTGATTACCATATTTGTGCATAATTAATAGGCCTTCCCCTACTTCTACTTTCATACACTTAAACTTCAAAAAACTTAGTTAAGTCTAATTAAGCAAATCGAACTCCAGCCAAACTTCAAACCACTTCAGGGCAGTTAAAACAAAAAGTTCCTCTTGGTCACAATACCAGTGATTCATTACAGTCCACAGACACTGTGTTGATTTAAAGTAAAGAGTAAAACCAGCCCTCCACATGGGCAGACAGTGAGTCATGACAGGGTGAAAGTGGAATAACAGAAAAAAAAGCCACTTTGGATGTGACACTTGGAGGTCACATATCACAAGTTTTATGCTGGTACCTCTGCACCTTATGAGGAAAAAAAGTGTAAAAAGTGAAGTGGCATGCTGTGGCCCGCCGAAACCCGGAGCTGACGGCAGGAAACGTCTGGAAAAATTAATGAGGTCAGCCATTTTGATCGGTTAACAATATCATTTCGCAGCGTGTGGGCCAGCCTGTTGTCTGCCGGAGGACAGGAACACATGACATTTGCCTAATTAACTTGTGCCGGTGAGGAATCGGACCCTTACTGTCCCTGTAAGGATCTGCTGAAGGTATTGGCTGTTTGAGCTGGTGCTTAAGTCATCATTAGAGGAAAAGCTGTTGGCTACTTTCTTCCCCAGACTGTCATTTCGTGGTTCTTTTTTTATCTTTTCTTTAAACAGTGCATCTTGTGGCAGAACATCTGGCGGGATTCAGTATGAGGGTAGCTGAGGATTATCTGTGTTTTCCCCGTTGAGGTGTGCAGACAGCGTTGTGTCACTTGTGTCACTGTGTGCGCACAGATGAGATCTTAGGGCAAAGCTTGTGCTTTGGATGTGAAGACTGTGTAAAAATAAAGTAAAAAGTGAATGTCTTCTTTGCTGCCCCGCTTCTGACTTGAAATGAGAGTCTGCAGAACAAAAAGTGAAAAGATTCTGATAAAAATGTCACAGGCATCCATGCAAAATCCAATTTTGCTGTGAGGAGAATGAATTACAACCTCTGTAAAAATAAACACTTCCTAAACCTGTTTCCAAAAAGTCAAAGTGGGACAAAATTCAGACTTAAATGCAATTAATTCAATTTAACCCTTTGAATTCTGCAACAGAAATAGTTTGCTGGTTCCTACATTGGTATTTTTGCTTATTGTGATGTCATTTCTTACAGTATCTTCAATTGCTTCATATCCCTAAAATCTGCACAACCGAAGCTAAAATGTTATGTAAGTCAAAAAAACATAAAAACTGAAAAGTATTCAAATTGTGTCATTTAAAATGATTCAAAAGATTTTTAAATGTAGAAACATAATACACTTTTGGCTCATTGGCTTGAGCAGAGTTTCAGGGTGCTGTGATGGATTTATCATCCATTCCTCTGGTGCCACTTCACAGTTTGGGACTGTAGGTACCATAATATCATGATGTCTTTACGAGTGTACAACATGATGAAACAGAAGATGGAAGCCTTAGCTTGCTAAAGCAAACAAACAAAAAAAAAACATGTTCTAGCTATCATTTATTTTAGAGATCCAGATCCCTTACCGCCCCCCACATCAGTTAAAATGCAGACAGGCTGTCTTCTTCAGTATTGCGTTGTCTGCTGCTGGAATATCATTATCATTAGTTTCTCAGAGAGCCCAAACAGTACACGAAACTAGATCTACCAAAGAGCATGGCGAGCTGACTATGATTGACAAAGCCACAGATGATAGTGGCAAAAGCAAGTCTAATCATAACATTTTTAAAATATGCTTGCAGGATTAACTGGCATCAAAAAGCAGACGCACGCAAACACCCCTGAGAACACCTCAATGACTCTCTTCCTGTCGCTGGTGATGTCATAGGAGCCAGATTCTGAGCGGTAGCAATATCTGCAGTGGGGGAGTTCCCATCAAACACCCATCGGACCAATTGCAGGCAGCCCCATTAAATATGATCATATGGATTGGCTGTCACAGATGTCATTCATGGCGGAAAACCCCTTTTTTTGTAGAATTGTGTAATTAAAACAAACACACACAAACATCAGGGTGACGAAAACTACATTGAGTGAAAGAAACCATCTTTAGGGAAAAATTCATTTTTCATTTTTTTTTATTTATTTAGTTTTTAGTTTGGCCTATGTCCCATTCACTTACATGGAGGGGCGGGCTTTATGACCTATACTGCAGTCAGACACCAGGGGATGATCCAGATTGAAAAGTTACACTTTGGGGGAGCTTTCATGTTATCATCTTTATATACAGTCTATGGAAAAAAATCCTTTTATAGGCATGTTAAGTAAAGTAATGTGAGGACATGATATGATGACAGTGAAGACAGAAACCTTATTTTTCTGGTGCAAAAAGAATTGATGTTCTCACTATTATGGCTGTTATTTTAAATAAAAAATAATTTCATTTAAAAAGAGCCTTATATATATATATATATATATATATATATATATATATATATAAATACGTTTAAAGTTCAATAGCTTAACTAAAGATAATGTTAAAAAATAAAATTTATTTTTTTGCAAAATATTCCAAGACTACAAAATTAAGCATTACCTTTAAGTGTCACAGAGAAACCGACATGAAAAATCGCGAAAAATATCAAAAATATCAAAGTTTTAATAAATTTACATTTATCAACTTGACAGAACATATTCCATCTTCCTCCTTCTCCTTCCATCTTGACAAGACACCGCCACTTATACAGTATGAACTTAAAATCTGAACTACTTACTTACGACATATTTTTACCCATGTTCAAGCTATAGTAGGAATATTGAATGCAAAGCGAGCGCTCTAACACACACAGCTACTTCATGTTTGCTTGTGTAATTCCTGGGATTACCCAACACATTGGATTTAATACTCAATCTATCCCGTTCTATTACAATACTGGGAGTTTTCATGGCCCTGTGACACTGCATCCTCCGTCCTTCAATGATTGACTCATTGAAAGAACAGATCATCCTCCTCCTCCTCTCCACATTATGTACCTCTGCCTGGCCCCTGCTTATCTGACAGGCCCCGCCATCATAAAGCTGATTGCAGTGGCAGACCTGCGCCCCTCAGCACCGGAGATGGCCCCTTTAGTGGCCATAAATGACAAGTTGACTGACAGCCTGGGATTTAACCCTAATTACACCTGGCTAAGCAGAGCCTAAACATAGCATTTATAAGGAAAGCCCTTCAGCCGGCCAAGCCGGTGAGTTTTGTACAATCTCTGGAAGCTTCTCTCCAATTTGTCCTTCATTTTATTTCCTGTCTCTGGGGTCTGACAAGCATCATGGGAGGGAAAAAATAAATGAATGAAAAAAAAAACAACAACTCTACACTTGGAATCGGAATTCAATAAACGGGTGTACGGGGGCAGAACAAGCAGAAAACCCAACGGAGATGGTGACAGCTCTGGGAACAGATATTGAGCTGGCGTTGATTCTGTCGTTCTAGTCGAGCTACTGATGACCACATTCCAAATCTGTCCTCCAGTTATCATACATAGATGTAAAATGGGATCAGTGGAGCCTAATCTGTCACAGGCCCACTGCTTCACTGCAGTGGTAATGGTGACTCAGAATCTGAGCTGTAATTTTTTGCCTCTTTCCCTGTCTCTAGGACCTCTTCTCTCTTTCCTCTAACCACTCTCCACCTCGTCCAGGTTCTGCTGGCCCTTTTTTCACCATGCAATCACTCTCTTCCCTCTTCTCCTGCCACCTCACACCCGCACACCTCCCTGCTGGTCTCTGCTCGCTCCCTTCCTCTCATCTCTGGCAATCCCTGTGGGGAGATCGCAGCCTGGCAAGGCCCGGCGTGCTTTATTGAACAGCGTCTCCTCATCTTTCTTTTTATCGAGCGGCCTGGCCGTCAGTGAGCCTGCCAGCCTCTTCCTATTGCACCCCATTTGTCTTCATGTTTGGGCAGCTATTCTCTGCAAGTTTCTGATGGACAAGCAGCCACCTTTTGCTGTGACAAACCGGCGCATAAACACAAAGTATGTCCAGACACTTGGGAAACAGCAAACAGACATTCACACACATACTGTAGCATATGCTGTATTGCACTGAGTCTGCAATTTGGGGGTGGTGAAGTCCTGGCAAAGCACATGCATCACAGTTTTTAGGGATTGAGAAAGTTATTTGGCTCTAACCACAGTATGCTTCTCTCTTGGAAACCTTCACATGTAACAGTGTGCAAAAGGACTGCAAAGAAGTACAGTTCGGAGCATTTAGTAACATTTTCAGCAGAAGGTTTTCTTTTAGTTCCCAGAACATTCTTCTTAAAGTTAGGGTAGCACTCAGAAGAACACACGTATTTAATGCTACCCCAATACACGTTACATTTTCATTTTAAAGAATGGTCTGTAATCTTGGTCGTCAATGACATGCTCTGCGCTGAAAATGTTCTTCCTTTGTTCTCATGTAACATTGTAGGAATGTTTTATAAAAAGAACATTCTATGATCTGTTACTTCTCAGCATCAGCAAAACATCCTCAGAATTTTGCAGCTATATCATTATGTCTTATTCAGCATTTAACCTTAAAGGAACATTACTTGAAATGATAAACGTCCGTAAAAAGTTCTTAATATTTCTAAATATTTTCATCAACATTATTGCAACTTGTAGCTAACGTTGACCAATGTTGCTGTTGCTCCTGCTAGCTGGGATGACTCCATTTAATGAATATCTTGTTGAGCTACATATGAGAGAAAAACTGACAAAGTACTGGACATGAGCTTGTGTGTTACTAATAAGACTGAGGCTACCAACACACTCCTTGCCCTTTTAACTTAATTCTTACTTCTCTGTTTTGGGGAGTTCACATCTAAAGCCCAGCATTCACTGTACAATTTTGGGCTGTCCTGGACAAAAGGTAAATGGTACAAGGTAAATTTATTAGTCATTTTTTAAACATAGTTCATAAAATGAAATTAAAATGTGTCCTTGATCCTGCTACATCTTTGGAGTTGAAGGAGTTAATTAAAATCACCAGCTGCTATGAAAATGGGCATGTTGCTGCTGATGGCATCATACAATTCCTGCGGTGCATTTTTTTTTTTTAATTTGCATCAGAGTCGTGTGTCCTGTTGGCTCCAAACAAGGCCCGTCCGTCCATTGAAAAGTTGACCAATGTCAAAGAAACATGCCAATATGTTTGATCATGGCTATAAACGCTGATCCTACGTCACACAAAGAGAGGTCCTAGGATGGCCTTTGTCTTATGTTCAAACCTAAGATAAAATTCTGACAGTGTCAGAAATTTGGGAGGAGCATCTCACTGTGTACCAGTGGCACCTGCTGTGTCCACACGATACGCGCAGTATCACTTGAGAGCACAGCCGGATAGAACCTGTCCATTGTACATGAAACGCGGCAAGAAGGTGGCAGATTGAAACGCTGCTGCAAACAGTGTAATATAATGAGTACGAGGGCACTTGCAAGGCCAGTGGGAGGGGCAGTTGATGGGTCCCGCAAACAACCGCTTCTCTGAATGTGAATGTGTCTGAATGTGATGTGTTTTTTTTCTAAATCTTACCATGTGCCTCCTTCTCCTACACGTAACCATCTATAGCAGCATTTGTTGTGATTACAGTATTTAGATGCCACGTGGTGTTGTTGTTTAAACATGACCATGTGCACATAGTCCCATCATGTGCATTTGTTGACATCATGGTAGCGGCATCACAGAATGTAAATAGCAGACATAGATGGATACCCGGAGTTTAATATATAGACACAGAAGTCCACTGCAAAGCAGCAACATGTGATCAATTGGGATGAAAACATGTTGCTCCATCAGATATATGGAAAATGCCATTGTGATAATACCATTGTCCCATCTGCTTTTGTAAAGGCCATCTATGACTACTGATGACATGTCAGGGTCATGAAAGGTTTTCCCATTTCAAGGAGATATTTCAACCATTAACCCTTATCACTCTGTTCCGAGGGGCAAAGGGGCATTGAAAATGAGTGGTAGGCTTAGAAATAAATGGAATTCAGCCTATGCAGTCCACACTGCTACAAACTTCCACAGACTCCCACAGAGAGGCTTGAGTTAAATCCCATGAAAAGATATGAATGACACTCTAACGACAAAGTAAATCGTCCGCGGAGAAAAATCAATTTAGAAAATTGCTTGAATTCTTGCAGGCCTGTTTCACTGTCATTAAGAGATCACACAGAAGGGAGGGGATGAGATGAATGTCTCCTTGTGCTTAGGGGGCAAGTGCATAGCTTATACAACGGCCTCAGACGGCTTATTAATTTTGTCTCTGTTCCAGCAACCTCTATTGGTTCTGTTCTCTGCCTTTTACAGGCACTGACCAACACTGAGCGAAGAAGGAATGCAAATGATCGATTGCAAACTCTCAAGAGAAATTTACTCAAACTCTCATTTCGATTTTCACAGTGTTGAGGAATTCAATCTGTTGTTCGCTCTGATGTGGGATGTTTTCACAGAATAACAGCCATTTGAAACAAGTAGTACATGCCATAATGTTTGCTATTATGTTCAACAATTTCAAGAAGCAATTCTTTGGTATTCGTTGATGGCACATGAATGTAATACGCCGTGATAGTGAGGAAGTGAACAGATGTTGCCATTATCTTCAGCCAAGATGTGCACGATCCGTGAATTCAGCTCCCAGTCACTTTCTCACTCTTTCTTTGTTTCCTCCAGGCCTCCGTTGCCCAACAGTGGCTTAAATTAGATCACTGTCCAGAGTTTTGCTCTGATGATTAGCTCATAAGCCACTGCAGGCGCCCATGATCACTGAGGCATGAGTGGAACAAGATACAGCATAGAGAGCGACTAGCTGTCATGCACAAATCCTCCAATAGCCATCTGTTCCGACATGTAACATCAGTCTTTGTGAGAGCCCAGAACATGTCCCAGGGGCCCCACACATTCAGCCACAAAGGAAACTCAAAGTGTGTAGCTGCTTATTTAGGCCATGTTAGACATAAGTCTACCTGCATGCATTTATGAAGAAAAACTCATCTGTTTCTGTACCAGTGCTCTGGAAGAACAATCAGAACCAGCTTTTTTGGGTAAATTTTGACATGCAAGGACTCTTACTCCAGTTAGCAGCAGCTGTCAGTAGCTGTGGTTACATGGACAATATTACTTCATTGATGCTAAATAAAATGTTCTCATAGGAAATGCGTTACATGCCACTTTTTTGACTTGTGCAAAGTTGTGTCACCTGCTGTGAAGTGCCTAATCCAGTCTGTTCTCGATTTTAACAGAATGAGACGTAGATGTTTGAAGTGGCATGTTTTAAAGAAATTGGTCGCATGCGCATCACATGCTAAGAGACAGTATCAGGTAAAAATGAACCATGTAATATAAGGAGTGTGAGTGTGCTTATAGGGTGGAAAGGTAGGGAGTTACATGGGTCCCACAAATAAGACTTCTGTGTGGGAGTTTGGAGTGAGAATGTGTGTGTGTTTTGTTGTTCTACACTTTACCATGTGCCTCTCTTGCCAAAACCTTACCTTCTGTGACTTTGGTGCCTAAGCCTAACCTTTGTGACTGTCCGTGCTGTTGTGTAAACATAGGGATCATGCTGATTCATCTTACCATGTGCATTTATTGAAATCACCATGAAGTCATCCAAGAGAGTAAACAGCTGACACAGAAGGATGCCTGAAATGTCATAGGTTGACGCAGAAGGTCCTGACAGTGCCACTATGTGATGACTTTTGGAGTGAGAACATGTTGCATTATCATACAACAGTTCATATGATGTTGTTTGGGCTTAGTGCTTTTCCCCTTGTGTTTTTTCCTGTTTTTTTTTTGTTTGTTTTTTTTCTCCCTCCCTTATGTGGGTGTCTATGTCCATTGTCTATCCCTCTCCTGTGTGTGTGTGAATCTGCGTATGTGCGTTTGTGTTGTTTGTCAGATCTGGGTGGAGTCGAGGAGTTTGGCACACTGACTATCCACACACCTGCACTTCATCACTCACGTGCTGCTGATCATACAATCAAGTCGCCTCTACTGCAGCACAATAAAAGGAGCAGCTCATTCCTTCACTCTGCTCCAGATTGTCTGTTACCCTCCGGTGATACACTGTCATGCTTTCCTTTTGTTGTGTCGGTTTCATTCTAACTGATATTCTCTGGAATCCTGTCACCAGCTCACCTCCAGCCTTACCTGTTTGCCCTCAGCTCCATCCACCTCCTCCTGTCCCCGGCTGGGCAATCTTCCATTTTTCTGAACACCTGCAAAAGAACCTAAGAAACCCCAAACCTCCTTACCTGGACTTCCCCCTCCTCCTGCAAAGAACTCTCAGCCCCATTCCTACCCACCTGAATGCAGTCTTGGAAATCTGTCACCTCACAAGGAAACCCTACAACATAGGAAACCCCCAGAACCCCTTTCAGAAACTCAGACTAGGTCAATTCTTATACTGTTTATTAAACCTCTTGTTGTAACTTACCTGTTGTTTCAATGTCTCTGTCTGCACTGTGGTCCAGCTGGAAAAACAAACTCTTTGAAACACCTTCTACAGTGGTATGATTTGCTGCCAGAGGGCGTCAGTTTTAAATGCTGCTGGAAACAAGGTTAAAGGTTTGGAAAGTCCCGACGGGGCAGGTGGGAGGATGATATACAAGATACAGCAGGGGACAATTGTTTTTCAGATTTTCCAACATCTTCTGTGAATTGCATTCATCAAAAACTCAGTTTATCAATTATCACATGATGCCACTCTGTCAGTGACCTTCTGTGTACTTATGATGTTCAAGGTATCCTTCTGTGCCAGCTGTTTACACTTCAGGATGTCATTACCTGGATGTCAAAAAATTTATCTGGTTGGATGATCCTGCGTGGTCCTCATATTTACACAACAGCAAATGGCAACAAAAGCAACTGTCATAATGGTTAGGTTTAGGCAAAAGAAGGCACATGATATGGTGTAGACAAGAAAAAAACCAAAAACATCCACACGGGAAGTGAACTCTGGAATTCTGCACAAAAGTAAATTGTTTGCACAAAAGTCAGTTGTTTGTGGGACCAATCCACCCTATTTGGCGTCACGCTTGTACGCCAAAAGCACTGACAGAGTGGACATATTTGACTAGTTCAGAGTGAGAAGGGGCTGAATATACAGATACAGTTTACAGATATGTTGAAGGGAGTATTGTTGACCTATGACCTTCAACAGGGATTTCTTAGTTTGTATGATCTTCACCTTCATAGTTTGTTTCTTTTCTATGGTTTATTGAACTTATTTACATCATGTAGTTCATTTTATTTTGTCTGTAAGTGTGCAGAGCAAACTTAAGATTTAGAGAAGATTTCACTCAATGCCAGTCTTTATATCAATAACAGTGTCATGTTTTCACACCTTGCCCCTGCCATCTACATTACATTGACTGGAGGAGAGTGATGATCAGGAGGGAGAAATGCCAGTGGAGGAGTCAGGAGTTCGCAGTCTCTCTGGATGACATGTTGCTGTAGCCAGAGGTGCATTCCATCAGTGCTGAGTGTGAACAAGCCTCCCGATGCAACACTACTGTGTGATTGCAGAGTACGACATGGTTCAGGGCTGTTTGAGTTTATACATGATAATATGAGCACGCACGGACTGCACACTTTGCTGCAGGCTGTCATGAATATTGATCCATGTGCACACGGAGGTGTGAGTGATTGTGTCTTACTTGGTTGTGTGTGTGTGGGCGTAAGTGATTTGTGTACATGTTTTTCTACCTTGTGAAGTCCACTGTGAGCTACTGCCATGGCCCAATTTCCTGCTAGTGATCATTAAAATTTTATCTAAAGCAATTACTCGAGGTTATTTCTACTTTCTGCAGTCACTTCCGTTATCAAGGGGAAAAAAAGGTTTAAAGGGTCCAGTCTGGTTCTGTGTTTAGTGAGTTTGACTTGAAAACTGTTGGAGAAGGTTTTATATTAAAAGGGATTCATTTAAGCAGAATATTTTTCGAGAAAAATGAAGAAATGCTTGTAATGAAGAGGCTCGTTAGTTGATTCTGTTGTTTGGTTGTGTCGTCTTGTAACAAACTGCGACAAATTTTAAGTGTCTTGTTTCCATGCCAACTTGATAATTTTATTCATGTGCAACACTTCTAACACTTCTACCTTGACAAAACAAAACAGACCAAAGAGTTGATTGCATTAAAAGTTTTTTTACTAACAACTCAAGCTTATATATATATATATATATATATATATATATATATATATATATATATATATATATATATATATATATATTGTTGTGAGAGTATTTTAAAAAATTCAATACATATTTATAAGCACAAGTTCCATTCATTTATGAAGCAGTACAGCTCCTTCATTGTCAGCTATACTATATTTTATATAGAAATATAGCCTTTATCAGCTCTGAATTCTGTTTGAACTTTCAGTTATTTTACTTACCAGACAGCTAAAAGCCCCAGTTTGCTTTAATCTAAAAGTCATGTCTTCTTTGCATAGTGATTGGCCAGCTGTGTGGAGGTGAAAATGTGTTCTGTGGAACAACATGATTAACCTTAAAGCTTGTGAAATAAAGCTTGTATAACATACACCCTGTAAAGCACAGTCAAGGCATGAACATTATTTTCAGGGCAACATGTGAATGTAAAAATAGCTATGGGACCATTAAGACAAAACAAAATGAAAATTGAATTTCTGGATTTTTGCTTTAAATCTGTACTGCTGTGAGATTACACACACAGCAGTACAGATTTATGTTTTTTTTTTTTTGTTCCCTAAAACATTTGTTGTTAGTGTTGGGACTCAGTAAATAAATAAAACATAAATAAATGAAAATCATCAAACACGATGTAGTTAACAAAGTGTTTACATTTCGTCCAAAATCAAAAAACTCAAGGCACAAGTACTATAATTTTACAAACAAACTACACCACAGTAGAACAACTCAGCGCCACCACCACAGCAAGGCTGTGAAGGGTGATGATGTTCTGTAGTCCCATTTAGCCACTTGTTAGTAACCATCTTTTTAAAGACATAAAAGCTTCAAAGTTCAGTGGTGGGGTATCTTCAAATGTATTTTATGTTGTAGAAGAAAATGTGAAAGTTTCTTAAGCTTGTTTTAACCACAGACATTATTTCATGCTATTAACCAAAAACCCATTGACTTTGAGATGAGGGAACAAGGAGTATTACAATGCTAATATGTATCTAGGTTTTATGACACAATTCTTGTGTTCTCTATAACCATGCAGATCCTTTAACTTGTCAACATTTCTAAAACTATCATCCACTCACAATTTCAACTTTCCAGTACATTGTGATATGACCAGATACTGTGCTATCAACAAATGTTAGTATCCCGGGACAGTGAATTAAAATGGTTAAAATGGTGATCAAAAAGGATCTCACCTTAGCATCAGCATGTTGGCATCGTAACTGTTGGCACAAAGAGCAGCTAGCATGGCTGTAATATTCTATAAATCTTTTTTTTTTTTTTTTTTTATTATTTTTTCTTTTATTGCCTTTAATGGACAGGACAGTTTAAGCATGAAAAGAGGAGAGAGGGAGTGGCCTGCAGCACAGGGTCAAGGCCGGAATCAAACCCGCAGTCGATATGGTGAGGATACAACCTCTGTATATGGGGCACCGCTCTATTCACTGAGTCACCAGGCACCCCAATACACTATAAACTTTTTTAATAAAACCTTGAAAATATATGTCATTTTCTAAATGAAATAATACAGATAAGAGATAACAATTTTGATGCAGGATCAGTGATATAGTCCAGGGAGGTAATCATTTTAAAATCATAGAAAAACCATCAACCTTCAAGATGGCAATCTTTTCTCCCAAGTGTGGCCATTGAGAACAGTTGCATGTCCGCCTGTGCATTGGGTGGGCCGAATGGTATATATAATGGC
Organism: Plectropomus leopardus; assembly: GCF_008729295.1. Classification (NCBI taxonomy): domain Eukaryota; kingdom Metazoa; phylum Chordata; class Actinopteri; order Perciformes; family Serranidae; genus Plectropomus; species Plectropomus leopardus. The sequence continues at coordinate 2,693,818 of NC_056472.1, forward strand.
GTGCCAACCCATGTGGGTGTGAGAGCCCTTCACAGAGGCAACGCAATGATAGTGATCAATAACAGTCTCGCTGGCAAAGTGACCTGCACACCCTCACAGACCACTTAGAAATACATCAGCCAAGTACTAACAACTCCCCAGCTTGTTATTCCCTCCCTTGGGCCTCAATGCAGTAAGGAGGGCTAAGGGCAGCCATAGCCTCATATATATATATCTGTGGTGGGAGGTGGAGTTTGAAGGTGACAGACAAAGTCTACAACTCTCCAAAGTGGCTCAAGGTTGCAGCTCACCCTGGAGGCTTCTCACCGAGAGCGGGGAAAAGGACAGAATGACAGCTGTGAAATGAATCGACCCACACCTAAAGTACCACTACAAAGAGGCAGAAATCTGTGAGCCGGATGCTTTTGTTGACTAAATTATAGAGATGGTCACACATTTACAGACATCCCTTACATGTTTGACACCGTTGATATCAGCTGATCCATTTTAATGACGTTAATACATTTTTGAGAAGTATATCTCTGATAACAGGCTAGTCAGAGTTAGTGTCCAACTTGTCATAAATAACTTTTTTTTTCCACTTTGGCGTTTTTTTGTCCATGTAGTGGATTGTTACAAACAAACATTTCCCTCATTTTGATTGATTAATTTGTCTTTTCAGTGAATCTGGTGGAATGCTTGACCCAGGTGACTCATATATCTCCCAAATGAAGAGGTGAACAAGCCCTATTAAGTGAGTAGTGAATGATGTCATGTCAGCTGAGCACTGCTAGAGAGCGCCACAAAGCTAGTTTGCAATTGTTCACCAAGTTACAATCATTCATCATGAGTTGGTCGGCGAGAGTCCAGCGTCAGAGAAGGGAGTGGAGGTAACAAAACAGTGCAAGGTTAAGCTTTGCAACAGCAATGTGACACGATCCTGACGCTCATTAAGGTTTGTGTCTTGTCTGCACTTATCTGAAGGGCATTTGGTGTCATTGAAAATCCAACAGTGCAGTTTTTTGTGTCAGTGATGACCATCTTTTTTAGAGCGCTCTTGCTCAGACCAGGTCATTGAGTAGACGGTCCTCCCAAGACAAAGAACAGCATCATTCATGCAGCCCTAATACAAGCCATTGGTATGTTTTCCCAACACATTCTCATCCCAAAATGTCACATACTTTGACAGCTGACTTCTGCATCTACGTGTTATGTTCTAGGTATCCTGATGTGGCTGCTATTGTCATTACGGGATGCCGCTACCAACGCCCGAATATCAACAAAAGCACAAGTGGGATTACACTACAAAAGCGTGTGGGATCACAGTACAAAGCATATGGTTATGTTTAGGCAATATAAGTTCATGGCAACCAATGATAGGACGTCAACAAACTCATCTGTCTAGGATTAGGCAGCAAAGGCACATGGATAGGTGTAGAACAAAACATTCAGACAGGAAGCATACACCGGACTCGCATGAAAGTTGGGGTTTGTTTGATCCATCCAGCTCCCTTTCCTGCCCTTCCAATAGTGACCTTCGTGCTCCTTATATTATGTCATTACCAGTAGTGTTGCAACCTGAAGCGTATCATCAAAAGCTCAACATCAGCTTCCTGTGTCATGTCAAAACAACCAAATTCGCTGCACCACCACAGGAACGGCATATGAAAAAATAAATACATAAATAAATCACAATCTTCACAATAAAGCATCATCAAGGTCAACATCATGGTCAACCTTTAAGGAGGAATATATCAACGGATAAAACATGCCATTTCCTGTTGTCGTTAGTTGAAACTAAAACTAAAATTGGTATGAAGTTGTCTTCAGACATTGAACATGTACAGTCAAGTTCCAAATCGATTTTGTTTCCCTCAAAAAAACATGGAAATTTGACATCATACAGGCACACCTTTTGACAATATATGAAAATTTTAACAAATTTTCATTGTCAGGGTTTTTAGATTGTACTGCTCAAATCTGAAGGAAACCCTATACACCATCTGAGAGGAGTGTGAAAATGTTTGCATAAAATACCACACATTAAAAAAATGCACAAAATTATTTATTTCCAGGTGGGAAGCTAATGAAACCAAAAGAGAAATAGGTCCCAAATAATGAGAGATATATGTGATCCAAATGTTGTAAATATCAGAGCAAGTTTGTAGCACCTGAGGCCTTCCACATATCTGGGGTCACAATGGAGTCCAATAAAAATGCATGAACACAATCACTGCATATCGATGCACAGTTCACAAGTTTAATGTGTGTGTCTGGTTTAATGAGTTTTCAAGTAAAGCAAGGGTGGTAAAAATGTGTTCAAAGGCTGAGAGTAACTAGAGGTTGTTATAGAGCAGAAGTGCTATGAGGGAGTTAAATAGCACCTTCAAATCAAAATAATCACTGGTTTGAACTTGGATCCAAAGTTTCATGTTTTGTTTTTTTGTTTTTTTTCATGAAACCAAAATATGGTATATAACATATAAGTTTGTGAAATTAAAACCAATGCCTGAAATCAAGGCTTTTCTGACTTTATGCAGTGCAAAAATTAAAAAGTATACAGTGAGGGCAGACAATCACAGCAATCCACTCACATTTCTTAAACATCATAATAACTTTATCCCAACCCTGTCATGTGTTGGGTGCACTGTGGAGCCTGTTGACCAAGCCAGAGCTCAATCTTTGCAAAACGTTAGCCATTTCTGAAGTGTTGGCCAATTTTGGCGAATTTTGAGCATCCTAAGACCCTCAAAACTGTGATTGCATGGTGGAAAAAAATCTTTTCAAAAACAAATTTACTTGCACCAGCTAAAAAAAAAAACAAAAACAGTGTGACCCAGCACCAAATAGTAAGCATGGCTTATTGGTGGAGCATTTAGGAAATACAGGACCTTTTTATGTATGGTTGGGGAAGACAATTCAGAGCTGAAAGCAGATTGAATACTGGACCTTTATTCATTAGAACATTGCTCCAAATTAATGTTGCTCCATTTGCCAGATCTGCAAAAAGTATTTGCTACCACAGCAACTGTGTGTGTTTTCACCTCATTCATTTGCCTCTAAGTTGTAAAAAAAAAAAAACAGTTTATAGAGCTTAAAAAAAATCCGGAGAGAATTAAAGTTCAACAGAAATAATAAATAATTGCATAGAGTGTATGGCCTCTACGTGTCTCCTCTTCTTGGACAAATTGTTTCCTGTGTCCATTGTTATTTCCTGCAATGACTTCTTTATAAAAGCAGAATGAATGCAGAAGACAATGAAGTATACAGATTTATGATTCAATATGCACATGGACTAACAGACCGACACATACCTACATTCAGTACATAACTTTGCTGCAAATGTAACTCATTCAGTTATATCAAATCAGTGAATAAATGTGCTCCTCTGGCCATGCTTTATGATGTTGACATTGGAATGCATTATTCTGATTTGAATTATTCTCTAATGTCCAGGGCTTTGCCAGAGACATTACTGGCTTTACATCATTAGCAAAGCCAAACAAATAAACCCCCAGAATCATGTGCCTTCAGGGAGTGCTCTACCTCGCAAATGTCTCCGTTTAGCTTCAATATTTAACATTTCTGTAAATAATCCACGTTTTCTACAGTTTCAAATGTTACATTAATACCAGTATTACTCCTCTCTGGGCACAGGGGTATGGAAATTATTGCTGTACAATGAAGGATTGTGAAAAGTAATAATACAACCAGATTATTTGTCTGGGTTCTTTAGCATTGTGGTATTTTCTTGAGAAATATATCCCTATGATTCACCTTTGAGGACAAGTAAAGGTATTAAAGGTCTCATGACCCTTTGAAAGTTAATGCTAATGGTCCCTTGACTCATGTAGCTTTTCCACCACATCTGTTGTTTATGTCAACAATGTACGGAAAGAGGATGGCAGGTAAATCATACTTACTCAAAGATCATAAATAAGCTGTTTTTTTCAATTGGAAACTTTAAACAAAAAGTGTTCATACTATTGGACAGGTCTGAGGAGTAAATAATATGAATTGGACATCGAAGACAATTTGACTCAGTTCACTTTGGTTGTATAACACATTTGTGAGCACCCACATAATAGGCTTGGTTAGTATGTATTACTTCATACTTTCATACCCTCATGAAATTTCACTGGGGTATATGGTACATGATGGTATAAATGTGCAGATGTTAACCCCACTGCCGCAGTCAGTGACACGGTTACTTACTTTCAGCTTTTAAGACTAATAAATCACAATCAAAACCCACAATGTGAAGAAAGGTAAAATTCTCACACTCATTTTCCTAAACAGAAAAATACAAAGTACATACATAAGTCCACTGTTTCAACAATTCCCAGTTCCAGTTTGGTCAAAATAAGTCCTTAATTCACCAAGTTAGTAAAAAACTTGCCAGCTGTTTACAGTCCTGTAACTTCTCCCTCCACCCCTAGGTGTCACTGTGTCTTTCAGCTCAGCTGCCTATTCCACCAGTAGAGACCTGAGACTGAGCTCTAGTTGTGCGTGCTGTGTTCTACATACTGTACAATGAGTTTAATTGTAATAGGCGTGCCTGTATTGACGGTATTGAAAAACATACTTTTGGTATTTCCTAGTATACTATGATACTGTGTTACCGCCCAAGCCTACCACATAGCCAAATGTTTAAGGTGGTAGTAAACATGCCATTTTATTTGAGTATGTTTTATTCTTTTTTTTTTCAGAAATGTTAAAATAGAGGACAGATAGCAACTGAAGGGTGAAGTGAAGAATGCTGGCTTAAGGGTTATTTTCACAACCACAGTGTATAATTGGGTGAAGTTGGCCTTCAGTAATCCCCTTTAAATTATTTAGAGAAGAATCCAGTAAAAAAATATATATGTGTTCACATGACAAGGACAAAACAGTCAAGAGCAAGTCATACCCTGGCATGACCTATGGTGAATGCCATGCCAGCCATGTAGCATTATAATGTATGGCTGTGCCTCAACGTTCTCTTGTGAGACGTGCTTTAGTTACAAGATGTCATGGCAGTGGGAGATAAAGAGATTTACCATTGGGGGGGAATGTCAAGGGTACTAGGATGGCTCCTTGCTTCACACTAATTCAAAAGCATTAGCAAACACCACAGTGGCTGTTATATATTCTTCTAGGATTCTGTAGACACTTTTTCTCATGTCACCTTCCTGGTTATGTAGCAACAGTGAGACAGGGTTGTACTGCAAAGCTGCAGAGATCAGGCCTCAGTGGAGATGCAGAGGCCAGGTTGTCATAATGACTTCTGGTCCCGTCTGTTCGGTAAACTCCACAGAGTAATGAGAGCCTGGGCTTCATGTCATCATGGACGGAGGTGTCAGTGCAGACAAGAGACTATTGTGTGTTTGTCTCTCCCCGTTATTGTTTCAAACCAGCTATAAACAGCAATTCATTTGCTGTCTGAGTGAGATAGCAAATAGCTGTTTTTATCTAAAGAGTGCCCTCAATAAATATCAGTATCAAACAGAAAATAGCACTGATATTCTTTGGAATATTAACAAGCTTATCAATCCATATAAATAATGTCAAAGGCACATCGCTGCAAGTTCTTTTCTACGGCTTATACTGTAATACACTGTAGATAAACATTTTGGGGATTTTTGGTCACTCCTTAAATGCATACTGTTCCTATTTTTAGATTATTCTAATACAGCTACATAGTAAATGGTAAATGGTAAATGGACCTCCACTTGTATCATACTGTAGCAACTCTGCTGCTATGTTAATGTTGGATGCTGTTACGTGCAGATGTTCTGTAAGTTCCTACCTCTCTTGTTACCTGAATGCATCTTGAGAGCTGAGTTAGGCATGTGAATGGCTGAGAGGAGAGAAGGGGCGGGTTAGGAGTGAGAAGGTGAAGAGTCTGTGTGTGTGAGAGAGAGCAAGCGTGAGGAGCCAGAGAGCAGCCAAGTTGATCTGTGCCTGTATTATTTTATTTTTGTTTTGTGCGTGGTTACGGCCTACAGTAACCAGTTCAGTAATAAAGTGGCGTACTGATAAACCGTCGCCTTTCTTTCCAACGTCTTGCCGGACGTTACATTGGTGTCAGAAGTAAAACACCGGACTTTATCTCCGTTAGCTGCGGCTAGCATTGAGCCGGCTAACTCTGCTCGACAGCCTGCAGGGACAATGGCAGCGCAAAGAGATGGAGCCGGTGCTCGCCGGAAAGTCAAGAAGGAGGCTATGGACAGTGAGTACGCTGGCACACCGGGACGTGAGAGTGACTTTGACCGTGCTGCAGAGCATGTGGTCCGGATGGCCAGGAGGCTAGCAGCTGACGCCGGCTTCCGCTTGTCGACCACGGAGGAGCGCGCCGGCGCGGGAATACACGCCGGAAACGGCGCAGGGCCAGATGTAAACAAAGAGGGCGGCGCCCAGAGTAACCAGCCACATGTGAAGACACCGAAATACTCCGGTAAGGCGGACTGGGAGGCCTTTCATGCCCAATTTGAACTGTTAGCACGGGCTGCAGCCTGGTCAGAGGACACTAAAGCACTCCAGTTAGCCCTGTGCCTCACTGATGATGCCTTGGCATGCTTACTGCTGCTTAGCCCGGCTGAAAGGGATGATTATGGGGCTTTAGTTGGGGCTCTACAGCGGCGGTTTGGACAGTGTACACAGCCTGGTGTCCTGCGCGCAGAACTGACGAGCAGACAGAGACAACCGGGTGAGCCGCTCCGTGTGTTGGCTAATGACATTGAGACTCTGGCAAGGAAAGCATATGCCCACATGCCCACTGATGTGCAGAATGAGCTAGCCAGAGACCAGTTTATCCGAGCCATATCCCGGAGAGAGCTGCGCATACAAACACAGCTTGCGCACCCCCGCAGTCTGCAGGAGGCACTGGAGCTGGCTGTGGAGAGGGAGGCTGTAGGGGTTGCTGCTGGGAGTGATACTGGTGGGGACGGGCCGGTTGTGAGAACTGTGATGCCGGAAGGCCCGGGCCAAGAGAAGCCAGCCTGGGCTGCTGAATTGACAGAACTGATCAGAGCTGTGTCGCTGCAATCAACACGTGGCAACACCCGCCCTCGCCGGGGCCCCTCTGTGTGCTGGACATGTGGCCAGCCTGGCCACATCAGCGTACAGTGCCCTAAGCATGCTGGTGTTCAGGGAAACGCCTCAGGGCCTGCGTAGAGGGGACGACGCAGGCCCCATCTACTGTGTCCCAACCTGCCCTGTTTCCAGTGGACGTAGCCCGACTGCACAGCCGGGGAAGCGGGACTCCACTCCCCCCAGAAGTAGACGACAGCGCAGAGTCCGCGAGGGTGGTGGGCTGGACCCATGCAGGAGACTTTTGCCATGTCCCCATCACCCTGGCGGGGGCTCCATGCACAGCCCTGGTCGACACTGGCTCCACTGCAACACTGGTGAGACACGACGTGGTGCCAGCAGGGACACAGTTGGAACCTACTGTGGTGAAGCTGCGAACAGTGACTGGTGAGTTAGCCCCCATGCTTGGAAGAGGGGTAGTGACCATACAGGTGGGGGGACTGTCAGTGAACTTTAAGGTGTGGGTTGCAGCAGTGCAGGACCCCTGCATATTGGGTCTGGACTTCCTGCGTGCAGCGCAGTGTGTGTTAGACCTGGGGAAGAACACACTGGCCTTTCCTGGGGGCCCCACAGTTGAAATGGTGCACCCCATACAGGCCTCAGGACCGCACCTGCCAAGTTTGAGAGCGACAGAGGAACATCATTGGTCACACCCCCCACCCCAAGCCGCCCCCCCCACCCCCCCATTCCCCCTCCTCCCATCCCCCAGAGGTTGTACGCCCCCCCTGCCCAGGACCAGCAACCCACAGTGGGGGACGGAGACAGACTGGCAGTGGTGAGAGAGGTATGGAAACACAGCTGCCACAACTTGGACCCTGCACAGCAGGAGGAGCTGTGGCAGGTGTTGCTGGAGTTTAAGGACATTTTCGCGCTGACAGAGGAGGAAGTGGGCCTGACTCACTTGGTGCAGCATGACATTGACACTCGGGATGCACGGCCCATTAAAACACGCCCCCGCCGCCTCCCTCTGGCACATCAGGCTGCCGCTGATAGCGCGATTGATGAGATGCTGAGGGCTGGTATCATCGAACCCTCTGACAGCCCCTGGGCCTCAGGGGTTGTGATGGTAAACAAGAAGAAGAGCCCAAAAATGAGATTTTGTGTTGACTACAGACCACTGAACAGCGTGACCAAGAAAGACTCGTACCCGCTGCCCTGCATCGACGAGTCTCTGGACTTGGTTTCTGGCTCATCTTGGTTCTCCTCCTTAGACCTGCGCAGCGGATACTGGCAAGTGCCCCTCAGCCCCTCAGCCAGACCAAAGACTGCTTTCTGCACCGGCAGGGGGTTGTGGCAGTTTCGAGTCCTCTGCTTTGGCCTGTGCAACGCCCCGGCCACGTTCGAACGGTTGATGGAAAAGGTGCTGGCTGACATTCCCCGACAGGAATGTCTGGTCTATCTAGATGACATCCTGGTCCATGGGAGCTCCTTTGAGGCGGCTTTGGCGTCCCTGCAGCGGACTCTACAGCAGATAGCGGCAGCGGGTCTGAAGCTCCACCCAGATAAGTGCTGCTTCATGAGAAGAGAGCTGGAGTTCTTGGGGCACAAGATCGGAGGCGAGGGCATCAGCACACTGGAGGAGAAAGTGCAGGCAGTGAAGGACTGGCCGACCCCCACCAACCTGAGAGAACTGAAGAGCTTCATTGGACTGGCGTCCTACTACAGGCGGTTTGTGCACGGCTTCTCATGTATTGCCGCACCCCTTTTCCGCTTGCAGCAGAAAGACAGTGACTTTGCCTGGACTTCAGACTGTGAGCAGGCTTTCAGTTGTCTTAAGAAAGCCCTGACAGAGTCTCCCATCCTCACCCCCCCGGACCCCAACCTGCCGTTCATCCTGGACACAGATGCCAGCGACGTTGGGATGGGAGCAGTGTTGAGCCAGGTGGGGCCAGAGGGAGAGAAAGTGGTGGCGTACTTCAGCAGAACCTTCAATAAAGCCGAACGGCGCTACTGTGTGACACGCAGAGAGCTCCTAGCCATTGTGAGAGCGATAAGCCATTTCAAGTATTACCTGTGCGGCCTGCCCTTCACTATCCGGACTGACCATGCAGCCCTCCAGTGGTTAATGTCTTTCAAGGAGCCGGAGGGGCAGATCGCACGCTGGCTGGAGGAACTGGCGCCATATGCCTTCAAAGTGGAGTACAGGGCTGGAGCTCGCCACGCCAATGCTGACGCCATGTCCCGGCGCCCCTGTGCTCCTGACGGCTGCCGATATTGCAGAAAAAGGGAGGCCCGGGAGGAGGAGCTCCGCGCTGAGGAGGAGCGGGACCCCATGCACGGCGGAGATGGGCCAGCCTGCAGAGCAGCGCAGGTCGTCGACTCAGCTGAATGGAGAGTGCAACAGGAGCAAGACGCTGACCTCCAACCAGTGCTACAGTGGGTGGAGTCTGGACGAAAACCACAATGGGACGAGGTCGCTGGGTGCTCACCTGCCACTAAAGGACTGTTTGAAAAGTTTGCCGCACTCCGAGTGAAGGATGGAGTGCTCCAGAGAGCCTGGAAAGAGCCAGCTACAGGAGAGGATAAGTGGCAGGTGGTGGTCCCCAGGGCCCTAAAGGAAGCAGTGCTAAAAGCCTGTCACGGAACGACTGGAGCGGGACATTTTGGAGTCTCCAAAACCCTTCGTCGGCTCCGGCAAAGTTTCTACTGGGGTCAGCTCAAGAGAGATGTTGAGGACTTTTGCCGCCGCTGTGACCTCTGCACGGCGCACAAGGGTCCCCCAGATCAGTCCCGCGCCCGGCTCCAGCAGCTGGCAGTAGGGGCCCCGATGGAGAGAGTAGCAGTGGACATAATGGGTCCATTCCCACGCACAGACAAGGGGAACCGTTATGTTCTGGTCGGCATGGATTACTTTACAAAATGGCCTGAGGCGTACGCCATTCCAGACCAGGAAGCAGAGACTGTTGCTAACGTGCTGGTCGAGGGCATGTTTGCCAGGTTTGGGGCAGCTGAGACTATCCACAGTGACCAGAGAAGGGACTTTGAGTCGGCTGTTTTCTCGGCCATGTGTGAGTGCCTAGGAATGCAAAAAACTCGAACTACACCTTTGCACCCACAGAGTGACGGACTTGTCAAGCGGTTCAACAGAACCTTGGCAAAACAACTTGCCATCCTCACTGCGGAACACCAGCGTGATTGGGACATGCACCTCCCCCTCGTTTTGCTGGCCTACAGGTCCGCTGTGCAGGATTCCACGTCATGTACACCCGCTCTGCTTATGTTGGGACGAGAGCTGCGGACCCCGGCAGAAATGGCGTTTGGAAAACCCCCAGACGCACCGACAGTTCCGTCAGGACCAGAATACGCCAGGCAGCTCCAGGACAGGATGGAGACAGCCCATGCTTTTGCCCGTGACCAGCTGCAGAAAGCGGGGATAAGACAAAAACGAAACTACGACATGAGGGCCAAAGGGAGAGACTTTAGGGCTGGTGACCTAGTCTGGGTGTATAGCCCGAAGAGAAAGAAGGGTCGGTGCCCTAAGTTGGACTGCCACTGGGTGGGGCCGTGTGCGGTGTTGGAGAAGCTGGGGGAGGTGGTGTACAGGGTCCAGCTGCCACCTTGGGGAAGACGGGTGGCCCTCCACAGAGATAGGTTGGCCCCATACAGAGGCGACGCACGCCCACTCCAGCGCCCTGGACCCTTGACAACCCCCTGGAGAAACAGAACAGCCACACCCCCAGACCCACTGACTGTTTCCCCTTCCAGCTCCCCCCAATCCCCCTCACCCCTGAACTCACCCCCTGCTCAGCAGCAGGGTACTGCAGGGCTGCAGATACAGCCCCTTGTGTCCACTTCAAGGAGGCCCCAGAGACAGACAAGACCCCCAGGTTACCTCAGAGACTTTTTGTGTGATCCCTCGGGGCGAGGGATTTAGTAAGGGGGGGGCAGTGTAGCAACTCTGCTGCTATGTTAATGTTGGATGCTGTTACGTGCAGATGTTCTGTAAGTTCCTACCTCTCTTGTTACCTGAATGCATCTTGAGAGCTGAGTTAGGCATGTGAATGGCTGAGAGGAGAGAGGGGGCGGGGTAGGAGTGAGAAGGTGAAGAGTCTGTGTGTGTGAGAGAGAGCAAGCGTGAGGAGCCAGAGAGCAGCCAAGTTGATCTGTGCCTGTATTATTTTATTTTTGTTTTGTGCGTGGTTATGGCCTACAGTAACCAGTTCAGTAATAAAGTGGCGTACTGATAAACCGTCGCCTTTCTTTCCAACGTCTTGCCGGATGTTACAATACTTTTCTAGGCTTTTGTCCACTTAAAGAGCTTTCACATTATGAGTCACAACCACCCATTCACACACACACATTTATGCACTGGTGGCCGAGGCTCCAGTACAAGGTGCCAACTGCTACTAGTTTAGCATTCATACAAAATCATACACCAACAGCACAGCAATCGGGAGCACCTTGGAGTTCAGTATCTTGCCCAAGGATGTTTGATATGTTGACTGAAGGACCTGGGGATCAAACCGTCAACCAGTCCGATTGGTGGATGAGCAGCTCTACCTCACCACCCCAAAATACTTTGAGGAACATTGAATAAATCAGAAATCTATAAATGTGTGACAGAGGTAAATTCTCTTAAGAGGGAAACTTAATAATTGTCTTTGAACTACTCTTTTGTTAAAAGTCTGGAGTAGTGCAGGAATGAGTAGAAAACCCTAGAAAGTAGTTATTATTTTAACACCCCCGATTCCATTGTGTCAAAGTCAGTGGGTTTTTTGAATGGGCTTCTGGTTTGACGCCTGAAATAAAGTCTATGGTTAACATAAGCTTAAGAGGCTTTCATGTTACGTTCTACAATATAAAATATGTCATTAAATACCCCACTTGTGAATATTAAAGCTTATATGTGTCCTAAAGGAGTCGGTCACTAACCAGTGGATAAATGACACTACAGACTGCACACGGTTATGTTTAGGCAACAAAAGCACATGACAACCAATGCTGGGACATCAACAAACATACATGCTGGCATGGATTTTTAGGATTAGAGGAAGGGGGCAAGTGGTAAGGTGTAGAAAAAAAGACATCCCATCAGATGGGAAGTGAACACCGAACTCCGACATGAAAGTCTGTGGTCTGTTGGACCCCTCTACCAGCCCTCCCGCCTGCTCTCCCGGCACTCTCATGCTCCATTATGTTACATCGTTATCAACAGCATTTCAACTGTTTAGTCACGTTTTGTGCAAAGCAAGTTGTCTACTAGACGTGCATGAAGATGTAGTTGCCTCTTTTTTGTGTTTACTCCCTACAGAGGAAATCCATTATGATCCAAATTGAGATTAATCTGGGACCGTGTGATTTCAAAAAGACTTATGTGGTACATCTCTGAACTCAGTATGACATGATGATGAAGATCTTTGTTAAACAGTATATCTGTCTTTAATAAAATGTGGCATTGTGATTCAACAAAGGCAGCTGCTTCAAAGAGGCAAACGTAAAGTGGAAAAACAAAGATGTAGTTGAAAATAGCAGAGATGTTGGAAATATGTGATGCACAATATCTGCTTCAAATGATACACACACACAGACACACACCACATTGTCATATCCTCTGACAGCAGTGGGCATAAATGCTTGATGTTATGTGCAAGTAAGAGCATGAGGATTAGCTTTTACCAGAGGTGCTGCCAACTCTGACAAGACAGGAGGAGGCAGAGAGAAGGTAACAACATGACAACTGGCTGGTAAGTGCAGCACTGGGGGGTGGTTTATAGTTGGGTGATGGGCACAATGGGGTGGTCATGTAGAGATGTGGCTACACATAAAAAGTGGGACTATGATTTTGACTCTGATTAATCATTTAATTATCAGTCCACAACTTAAAACTTGAAAAAAATACAAATGCTTAATTTATTGTATCTAAATAATAGAACCACTGGTCAGTTTAACCAGTGTTGATAGTACGAGTGAACCAGGGGCAAGAGTCAGGAGTGTAGCACCAAATTCTGGGCCCTATGCATACACAGTTTTGGCACCTTCTCATCCAAAGTTGTCACATCTTGCCGCTTTCAGTGGACTTCCGCAATTACATATTGCACTCTAGGTATCATTCCTCATCTGCTCTTTACATGCCACTACCATGATGTCAACACAAGCTCATGGTGGGGTAATGCTGAATGTGGTTTAGGCAATAAAAGCACATGGCAACCAACGCCATGCCTTTAACAAACGAACATGCCGCCACGGATAAGGGGAAGGAGGCCCATGGTAAGGTGTAGGGAAAAAAAACATCACATTTAGATGGGAAGCAAACACTGGACTCCTGTATGAAAGTCCAGGGTTTGTTGGACACATCCCACCCCAGTGCTCTTAATATTACATTGCCACCAGTACCGTTTCAACCATGGCATTGAGTTGCGAATTATATAGACACAAACAGTACCGTACCCAGCCAGTTACAGTGAAGTGGAAATGAGTGCATTTACACATACTCTGTACAATCTGAGACAGTTTCTGAACCAAATGTTTAGATGCACAACTTATTTTTGCCATGCAAGTTACGGGGGGGAGTGAGAAACAATAATGTCCTTATCATTGCAGAAACTTTGATTGTCCATCGTCAGGCTCTTCAACAGTTAAAGTGAAGCCACAAGTCAACAGAATGAGAGAGAGAGAGAGAGCGAGAGAGAGAGAGAGAGATCTACACACACACACAGTAGTAGAGACACACTCACAACAACACATAAAAGCTGGAGTTCACCTCATCACCGCTCACACTCTTTTGTGTACTTGTGATTTGTATAAATATATTGTTGTTCCTTTATTGATCCTTAACATAATTAAATTGCTTATAATCTACAGCAGATGTATAATACACACAGGAATTATGTGTTTATAGATAAACTTTTAAGAAACATATAATATATATATGTGTGTGTATATATACAGTATATATCCCTGTGTGTGAGTGTTAATCGGGAATGGGCATCGAAACACGGTTCTATTGAGGACCCAGGAAAATCTATAATATTTGAGATAATCGATATTGCTATCGAGTTCTATGGATCCTACAGTGTAACATTACATCACCAGTTGTATCACATAATTAATATCCAATCATGATCTGCATACACTGACTGTGCATCAAATTAAATCTAAATGCAGAACCTTCAACTATCTTCTGGCTGATAAAACTCTTTCAACTGCGTCAGCTGCTGCAGCTACAGCACAGCCAGCACAGTCTTTATCATCATCCACTCACAGCAGCACAACCGACTTTTTAACAAAACCCGTCAGTTAAAAATAATAATCTGATGTTGAAATCTGAGTTGAAATCAGCAGGATAAGAGCTAGTTAGCTAAATGAAGAAGGTTGCATAACGTTTCATTGTGATGTGTTCTAGGTCGGCTCAATGAAATGACAATTAGGCAATGGTAATTAAATCATCATCATTACCTCATCTTTCCACCAAATAATAGAAAAGTATTAATAGTGGTATCAATAGAGACTCGATTTGTTAAGGAGTCTTGATAATGTTATCAATATCAAAAAAAATTAACAAAAGCCATGATGATATTTAACATACTGTGACCAAAACATGTTGGCAAATTCTGTCAATATGCCAGCTTGAAATAACGATGCAGGACAAGTCGTTTCCAGTAGCATCTGTTATTGGCTTTATAGTTGTGACAGTAAGCAGGTTTCCATTAACCCTCAAAGTGTGCAAATTGAGATTGCGAATACCAAATACATATCAATTTGGAAAAAACTTCAGTTTATCGCAAAAAAAGTATTTATGGCCACATGAGGGGATGCTTCAGACTATCCGTAAAAGCCATATTTCACAAAACTGCAATAGAAACACTTTACAACCAGAAGAAGAAGTAGAAGAAGATATGCAAAAAAGTCACATGGCGTTCTACAAAACACGACGCAGTATGTGTGGACAGAGGAAGAGACCGAGATCTTCTTAACTTTTATGCAAAACAAAGAAATTGTGTGATATTAGATTAACTTTAATGAGTGGCAGCAACAGATATAAATGTTTGCTTATGTTTTGAGGAAAGTCGTGTGACATCGCAAGATAAGTCGTATGATATCACTCAATGGAAACACAGTCATTAAATGTGCTTTATCGAAATATTGAAAATTTCACTTCAACTGCACAAATCTGCAATGGAAACCCGCTTATGGTCAGAGAGCCACAGAGATCCAGAATCCAGGTCCCAGGTCTCCTTGCTCATCAGCAGCTATTGGGTACAGCTGGGATGTTCTCAGTTGCTGCAATCAGCCTGCTGGGAGGTTCTATAGGGAGGTCGGCTTTTCCTGCTCAGTTGGTTGTGTGTCACAGAGAGTCACACCTTCTGTGTGTGCTGGAAGTGTGATTCTTCTTGTGGCCTTTTGACTACCAATTTACTTTCATTATGGGACCAATTCTTGCATGTGTCGATAGAATCAGTGGGTGGCTGTGGGGAGTTTTATTCTCACACCACCGTTCAGAAACCGAAGGGCCTGATTTTGCTTTCACCCTCTTGTACATGTGCAGGTTTTTATGTCCTTCAGTTTTTGTTTTCTGGGGAAATCAAACAATTGTAGCTCAAACTTAACTTGGCTCCCAATCCAGTGAAACATGAAAGCACTGGAAAGAATTTTGGTTGTAGTATTTTATAGTAACTCCTTCTCACACAGCGTAGGTAGTGTGTCTGCAGTGCAACTGTTTGAGCACAGCGTTACACACTGCAAGTCACGTAAGCAAGTAGCACATCAACAGCACATAACTTGTTTGTGAGTGTGGAGTGTGTGAGATGGACAAACACAGCTGAGTGTGTGTGGTAGAGACAGCCTGTAAAGACAGAGTTAACCGATGCTGCTCAGGTGTGGAAGGGAATTTAGAGTCGGAGTCGTGTCAGTGTTAATTTTCCAGATTTAGTCTTAATCATGAGTCAAAAATGCTTAGTCACATTTTAGTCATTTTTATCCTTCATAGTTTTTAGTCTACCTTTTGTCAACAAAAACTCAAAATGTTTTAGTCAACAAAAATTCATGACATTTAAGTCAAAATGTTTTCTTTTTCTATTAATTCTAATCCAATCAGGCCAATACAAATCCCAGAAATTAGAATCAAGGTGACAGGTTTTATGAAAAATGATATTATATATATTTTTTTAAATATTTTTTTTTTTTTAAAAAAAGGTCTAAAATGAAATTTGGAAAGCTCAAAATTCAACTTTATTTTTATTAAAATGATTACACGCACATTCCATTGTTGGCTTATTCTCTCATTTTGAAATTCCAAAATTCCACTACTGACATTTGTGTTGCCCCCTCTCTTCAACGAAAATGAAACATATAAATTCGTAAATTTTATTTACCAGATTCATTGTTAGCTTGACAATGCCACATTTTAGTCATGGAAAAAATGTCACTATGGGTTGTATGCCTTTATTGCAGCTCCTGTTCATTGTCCAAGAGAGGAATCAAAACAAAACAAAACAAAACAAAAAAAACATCATTCTTTCTGAAATTACAATAACTGTGCACATTCACAGCCAGTCAAACAGGCTTGACAAACAAATGGAATTTATCGACTAATTGTTTCAGCAGGACATACAGGCGCATGTGGATTCAGGGCTGATTTGCTGACAAATCATTTAAAATATCTGCATTTGTGTTATTTCATTGATTTGAAAACCCATCTGCTTTTCTACCAATACAACTCCATATTAAAAGCAAACGTAGCATTGAAATGTGTTACCCTCTTTATTCAGATTTTCCATATGACACAAGCTAAATGCTTAGCCTTGTACCTGGGCCACATGTCAGTAATGCTTATGTCATCTACCTGAGACAGCAGGAAATCTTTCTTAGTCAGCAAAATCGTAAAATAAACACATACATTTCATAATTGAAACAGAGCCAAATTGCTGGCTTGATTGTTATCTGGGAAGACAACTGAGTTCAGCCAAAGCTCCCGAGACACGCTGTGACTGAAATGTGCTCAAAAACTGGTGGGAGAAGAGCAGGTGCTTAAATACGGGTGACATGGTTTGTTTTTTGTGTTTCTGTATTTTTAGACTGCTGTTCGTACATGTATATATCGTAAAACCTGAACTGCAGATGTAGGGATAAAAAGATAAGAACAGAATTCAGCACAGAGGGCCAATAAATGTCATACATTTCTGCAAACCGTGAATGTTACAATTGTTGATATAAGTATTATATCAACATTTTTAAGGTTCTGTATATGAAGCGGTGGATGATGAAACACAGAGGAGAGAGGCCTGATCAAGACAAACACAAAGCAAAATTTATTATAATTGAGCGCGTCTTCTGTTTTTCCAGCAGCTTTTATGCAGCAAACATGGTTATTCTGTAGCAAAATGTAAGTTCTGTTCTACAACAAAAAATGTGTTATAAATACCCCGCTGTAAACTTTGGAGCTTTTACGTGTCTTTCAGAATTGGGTTGCTATCAAGTGGCTAAATGAGACTCCAGAACATCATAATGCTGAACATAATGCTGCGTTGTGTTGCGACGTTTAATCTTGTGAACATAGTGTAGGTCTCATTCCGAATTCATTGAATAGTGCTGTTCTGTCGGTGCTTTCAGCATACAAGCGTGACGCCAAAAGCCATCATCCTCATCAACAAGCAACACACATAGCATTAGATAATAACGCAGTCTGACAGACCCGGTGGGGTTCTTATTGTACGCTGGTGGATGGCCAGAAGGCAACGGTGCGTCCACGTGCAACGCACACTGACATCGTCACTTGAGAGCACGGCTGGACGAAACCCGTCGCTTGAGCCTTAAAGAGTGAAGCACAGCGACAGATAATAATGTTGCTGGTTACGACTTAATAAACGGAGCATGCGTGTGCTCAAATGGTGGATGGGTTCCACAAACAACCAACTTTTGTGCAGGAGTGGAGAGTTCATCTTCCGTGTGGATATGTGTGGGGTTATTTATTTATTTATTTATTTATTTATTTATTTGGTTTGTTTTTTTTCTACACCCTACCTTTTTTTTAATTGGTTTAAATTCATGTTTACTGATTGTCATTCCATTCCGCTGTCATTCATCTGTGAGAACGCATACGGTTAAGCGAAATTAAATTTTTGTTTGTTTTGTTTTTTTGGACCAGTGTGCAAAGTTAAATCAAAAATAAAAACAATGAAAAAAAAGACACTGAACAGCAGTTAACAAGAGATGTGTGCAATAGATGATAAATGCCATACTTTTAAAGTGCAGTCAAGTGCCTGATTTAAATGAAAATATTTCATGATTGTGCAGCTTACAGAGAGTTCAGCAGTTGTATGGCCTGTGGGAAGAAGCTGCTGCACATTGTGACTGTCTTAGATTTAATGCTGCGATATCTTTTGCCTGAAGGCAGGAGATCAAACTGTCTTAAACCATCCATGACTTTGTCACCTAATCTTAACCATCATGACAGTCCACACATAGGGACTGCTGCTTCATCCCACCATGATGTCATCCCACCATGTGGGATTTGTTGACCTCCACTTAATGGCATTCCCCAAACACAAACAGCTGATGCAGAAGGGTACCGTAAAAGTCATAGATAGATGCGGAAGGTCACCAACAGAGCGGCACCATGTGAAGAGTTGGGAGTGAAAAAATGTTGGTCATTTATAGTCTAATGTTAGCATTTTACTTCTGGCGAATCCCATTTAGGAGGTTAGTGGTGGTAATTTGTAAAGATTATCCTACTGAATAAAATATGTAAATATCATATTTGTTTGTCACAGAAATTATTTTCTACAAAAATCTTTTAAAAAAAGACATTTTGATTAGGGAACAAGGGCAACACTAGGCGGGTTTCCTTTCCAGATTTACATAAAACATCAGTGATATTTTAAAAATTTTCAATAAAACACTGTGTTTCCATCGAATGATGTTATGCAACGTCTTTCGCGATGTTACGAACTTTCCTCTAGCTATAACATTCCAAGAAACATGGCAAGGGATGTCTAAAACATTGGCAGGTTTATTTTTATTGCAGCCACTCAATCTAATGTCACCGTAATTTCTTTGTCCGGTATAAGAGTTAAGAAGATCTCGCACCATGATACCGCACCATGTTTTGTTGAATGTCATGTGACTTCGTTGCACTTACTATTACTATTATTAGCTGGGTTTAATGGCAGTTGGCATCCATAAAGTCGCATTCCTGCCACCTGTTTTTGCAGATAATATGAGCTATAAAAGTGTTTCCATTGCAGTTTTGCAAAATATGGCTTTTTCAAAATCCCTGAAATCCCACCTCATGTAATAATAAAAACTTGTTTGCGATACACGGGAGTTCTTCTCAAAATTGACGTGTTTCCATTAGGCCTATTTCATATTCGCAGTTTCAATTTGAGGTTTAATGGAAACCCGCCTACTGACTTCCACCGTGGCCCACAGATAAATGTCCTCCCTGGGGCAGTCTACAACGTCTAAATGTACCATATTCATGGTTTGCAGAAACATATAATGCCAACACTTTGTCTGGTGATGGTTGGGCGATTTAAAATATGTATCTGTTAATGTGAGAGGAAAGGTATCTTCCTACAGCAGGTCAGAGTCAGTCGTGTCCATGTGCTCTTTAACAGCTTTCCGAGGCAAAGCAGCCATGTAGCCGGAAGGCAGCGGCCATATCCTGCAGAGATTAGACATATTAAAGCAGCACTTAAAGTATATGGACCTGATTAGCCCCGGTAATGAAATCAAGCCTGACACCACAATTCCTCTTTTACACACACACACACACACACACACACACACACACACAGAGTTGTGCCCACTGTTCCCTCTGCCTCTGATCTCTCTTCGCTCTCAATCGAGCCTATAAAGCCCGATACCAGCTCTCTTCTCTCTCTCTCTCTCTGTCTCTCTCTCTCTCTCTCTCTTCTCTCTCTCTTTCATCCTTTAACCCTGCAGCCCAGGAGCCACCTCTTTCTCTCTGACCCCCTCCTTCTTTCTCCCGTCTTCCTCTGTTATCCTCTCATTTCTGGAGTAAGTGTGCTCCCTAGTGTTGTCTCCATCAGTGGGAGACAGAAAGAGCTGGGGAGAGGAGAGGCTGACATTACACTCAGAGACATAGAATATAAAGATAAATACATAGTGAGAAGTGGATTTTCACAATAATGAAAAAGGACTTTGGATTTGTGTATCTCAATGAATAAAACTGGTATTACTTTGATTGCTTTCTTTGTGACTGTAATCTTTTCTTCTCTCCATTCTGGCCTTGGAGGACTTCTTTTGCTAATACTGGCACACAAACAGGTCAGAAAATCAGTCATATCAGTCCATTCCAAGTTAGAGCTGAAAGGAGACAATACCATATTTTTGCCTTTTGAGGTTTAATTGTGTGAGATTCAATGATCAGAGAGTAAAATGTTTGCTGTATCTTAAACTTTGTGACTTTTTCTAAATGTCATCCAGGTTGTACACAAAAGCCTTTCAGTCTGTATTATTATAATTTTTTTTTAGCTGAGAGAAGGAAACAGTAATTTAAAAGGGTTGTTGTTTTTGAAACGTGAGAATGTATGTAAATTATGTTTTGGGAGTCAAATTATAGAACTGAAAGGGATGAGTTGAAATTGTGCGTCTCTCGGTTTAGTTTTTAAAAAAGCCAGAAAATTACAAATTATATTGTAAAATGATTACAGTGTAAAATAATTAAGGACTGATCTTGCTGTAATATAATAGAGGATTACAGTTGAAAGTATAATGGGTTTTGTTTTTTAGTAATTCCTATTTTTTTTTCCTGTGTTGCTCTTATTCTGTGTTACACTTTGGTTAATTTAGGTTAGGCAAAACTAAGCCTTGGGCTTCAGCCTACTTCTTTTTTGGTTACTGAAAAAAAAAAAAAAAAAACGTTTCTCATGATGTAATGTAACCAATAGAAAATCATTCATTAATTAATTCATTTGGAAGGTGAGACCAAATTGTTCCACCTGACAACACCAAGAACATCGATCCTCTTTCATTTCACCACTTCATGTTCACAGTTGTTCATGTTTTTCCAAATTGTGTCATAGAATTTTTCTAAGTCACTGAAAGAAAATAAAATAGTCATAGAAGCTACTCTGTTTGTTGGGCTGTCATGAGTGGTCCCAGATGCTGCAGTCCTCAACTGTGATTTTTGTTTCCAGTGCCTGCTGGATTGCTCCATCATCAGGCTGATACCGTGCAATCTGACACCGGAATTGGGCAAATCAAATAGTTACCTAAATCTAAATTAGATATCATAATTTTTGAACAAAACAACTACACTTAGAGTGGACAAAAATCTGTCTCCTAAACAGAGGTTTTACAATTTGCCTATTTCGACTGTGATAACTTTGATTAAAGGCTGTGACTGGTCCAACACAGACTGTTAAAAGAATGGATGTTGTTACCCAACAAATTCTCATCCCAAGTTGTAATATATTGTTGCTTTGTCAATACACTTCACCATTTATACATATTACACTCTAGGTATCACTCTGTGTCTGCTGTTGATGCTCCTGCTGTTACCAATGGCGGGATGTTAACAAAACACATGGTGGTATTATGTTGCAAAAGCATATGGCAACCAAAACCGGGACGTCAACAAAAGCACATGTCTAGGATTAGGCAACAAATCAGCACATGGTTAGGTTTAGGCTTAAAGGGCTCATTGTTATGTGGAGAAAAAAAAAAGAAAAATCAGATCTGCTCGCCTTATAGACGCTCTATGTCATTACCGGCAGCGTTTCAACCTGACACCGTTCTATGGCGTACCATGTAGATGCATTAGGTTTTCAAGTCACGCTGCATATCAGGCTGCCGTGGTCTCAGCTGATGTCATCCAGGCTTGTATCATGCAGACGTGAAAGGTGGCTTTTGGCGTCAGGACTGTACACCGAAAGCACTGTCCAACAGAAAGTATATGACGATTTCAAAATGACAGCAGACTAGAAGTTCACCCAAAGTTCACAGGGTTCCCAACATAAGTCGCCTGGGGAAAGTCCGTCGCCAAACTTCCTTCTTATGAGGACAGCTTCGGACCACCTCTTTCTTTCTTCTTTATCTATTTAATGTTTATTTAAAAGAGACACATATTAACATCTGTATAAAAAACAAATGTAAACATGCCAGAGTTTTCAGGACTGCTAATTTATGTCCATAGTCCCTTGTCAGGTAACAGACAATAGAAATAAAGAATGAAAAGGGAAAAAAAACGAAAAAAAAAAACAACACAACAATTGATACAGAGGACAAAGTGTTGTACAGTAGCAATGTAAACTTTATGGCATAAAGTGTATGGTGCAAAGTCCCTTATTTATGTGCAAAGTGCAAAATTCAACATGTGTTGGCTGTGCACATGTATCATGGATCACTGGATTAAAGGGTTATATTGCAGATACAGTGCAAAATACAGGAGTTATACCCAAATTAATGACTAATGATTGCGTTGGATATGTTCAAATTTTGCTGCATTACTTTACGTAGGAAAACATAAAGACAGCGCATCATAACAGCCTGTTTGTGGTTAAGGTACAGTACCACTGGGGACGCTATTTTCAGAAATGTGCCTTTGAGTCCTATTAGATGGTAGGAGCAAACAGCTCATGTGGCTGTGTAACTTGTAGGACTTGTCGCATTATGTTAAGATTAGATTAGCTTTACAGAATGCACAGAAACACAAGAGACGAGACATAAGTAATCTAATGCAAATTAATGTCAACTGTCAATGGAGTAAAGTACAGCTCATGAATAAATACATGAAGCCTGAATGCAGTTATGTGTCCAAAGTGGCAGCAATGCATAACATATGCTTGATAATTATCTCAGTGCAGCAATCGATAAACTCACTTAATGAAAGGCATGGCAGCGCCAACTGTAAGTACATAAACAGATCAAGCACAGTACTGTACATGTATTAAATCACACACAAATGCATTCACACCGTCACATCCACACGAACAGAATCAGCTGTGTGAAATGACTGTGTGTCATGTTGCACTCCAACACCATTCAGATTCACAGCTGCACTTGTGCTGAAAAGCAGTCTGTCGTCAAGCCTTTTTATTTGACAGCTGTTCCAAAAAGACTGCAGTCCTATCTATTGCTTTTTTATTATCAACATGCACTTTTTTCAACATGCTCGAACACTTGGAGGACTTAAGGGATAAGGGAAATAGCGTATCAGTTACTCAAGCCCTGTGAAAATGCATGTAATGCTCTCCATAACCTTATTGTTAATGGAAAGTGATAGGCCAACTCAGAGAGCCACCCAGTGCAGGCCACATATCTCTATAACTTATATGCAGTGACGGTCATTTGGATGCCAGCTCTCTGCAGGTCTCATCCTTTCTAATTTAATTTTGACCTTTCCATAAATTCACACCCATTTCCCAGCCAGCGATATGGAGGAGAATGATCTTTAGTATTTTAAATTGAAAGGTTGTAATTGAAAGAGCGCCTGGAGCAGAGAGGAGAAATTATAGGATGTTCATTTTTTACACTGATACCCCTGAGAAACGCAGTGATAGAAGCGTGTAAGGACATCCTGCACGGCTCATTGCGAGGAAAAAACCTGGAGCTACTCGAGACCGTTCCATCAGCGCTCCCCTGACATGCAGAACATTATGTACACAATACAGGGTAATGCTCTTTTGTATTTCTCAGCCATGAAATTGTGCCCAATAAGTGGCGAGATTTAGGAGGGACAGTTCCATCGTCGCCTTTTGCAATTAAGTGAAGCCATACAGGAGAACGGCTGGCTCTCCTTTCCCCTGCCACGCAGGAGTAATTTGAGAAAGCCAGCCTTGAGGCTGTCCTTTAACAAGCTCACCCAGATCACCATATAGTACACCACTCTGGAGGCAGCTGGCTTTAAGTGGCTGGATGTCATTCTGAAGACCAACTGACAAACACACAGGGCCCTACTTAAAATGTGAAACTCTGAAACTATATGTGGGGTCGAAACACTGCAACATTTGAGGAACACTTTGTTGTGAAATGTGAATGTGAAATGTGAAATCACTACAACATTCCCTAAAACATTTCATAAAATGCAACATTTCCCAAAGCTAAATATTTCACAAAATACCACATTTTAGAAAATACAGCATTTTAGAAAATGCTTAAACTTTTCAGAAAGTGTTTCAACATGTCAGTAAATGCTATATTTCCTAAAACAAGGCATTTCAGAAAGACAACAAAATTGCAGAAAACATCACACATTCCAAACATCAGAAAACACCTTAAAATTTCAGAAAAACATCTCATCATTTAAAAAAACACACCTCATCATTTAAGAAAAATACCTCAACATATCAAAAAAACACCCAAACATTTCAGAAAACACCTAAACATATCAGAAAATACTAAAACACTTCAGAAAAATACCACATTTTATAAAATGCAACATTTCAGAAAACTAAACAATATTTGAGAAAAACTCTACATTTTACAAAATGCTACGTTTCAGAAAACAAAACAACATGTGGTGAGACTCCTCTCAGTCTTGCTTTTTACAGACGAGCAGCACTAACTGTTCATGTGCAAAAAGAATGATTTGTAAAATACTGCCGTGCTGGATAAATGCAGCGAGCTGAGGTTTACACTGTTTTCCACACAGGCTGCCACTGTATTCTGAGGGCAGCTGGCTCGATGCAGGCTCGTGTTTGTCAGCTGGCACTCAAGAGCACCATACATGTACAGTCACACATGTGAGGAACCTGATTGTCCTCTTTGCTCCACTCCCGCTGCACTTCTGCATCTTGGTTTTCTCTATATCCTCCATCACAATTACGAGATAAATGCAGCCGAAAATAGTGGAGGGAAAGACAAATTGCAAAGAGAAGAGGAGAGCAGAAAGGGAAGTGGCCTCCTGTTTGGCGTGAAAAGAAAGGGTGCACTCCAAGCAGAAAGAGGGATCCATTTGATTTGCAATTACACCCCCCCCCCCAAGTTGATCAGCCAGTGTTTGAAGTTGATTGGCTTCCTGGAGTCTGCCGGGGGAGAAAGTTGTAGAGGGGCCGTGACCCCTGGCAACCTCAAGGCGAGCACTACATGACCTGGGAACCCTGTATGATCCCCATGTGCATCAGTCATGCAATCCATCCTCGTCAGACATCAGACAGCAGATGTCGCTTCCTGTTGGCTCCATCTTACCCGGCAACCCTTGACCTCGCCACCACACCAAGCAGAAGACGCAGAGATGCATGTAAACGGAAAGTCAACGACACACTGGCACACGCACACAGGCATACATGGTCAAACAGAGACACTCACACATGGTTGGAAAGTCTTTTACACAGCACATAACCGACACTCACAAAGAGCTTTTCAAACCGTCATCGAGCAGCTGCGTTAAAGACAAATCTAATTGACCTGCCCCAGCCAGGCCCCATAATGCAATAGAAACTTAAGCCCGCAAATCACAACTGATGGAGCACTAATGCTATCTCTCTCGCCCCGCAGATGAGGGTGTGGATTTAAAAGGCAGATTTGATTACCTCGTGTTAGTAATTGGCTAATGTGTGAAATAGGAAAGCATGTGAGAGAGGGTAGAGACAAAGACGAGGCAAGGATGCGACGCAGGGAAAGAGCTGAATGTTTAAGCCTTTAAAACCTGGATCCACATCACTTTTCTTGTGCTGCGTCTAGACGCCCTTTGCAAGCATTCAAACCTTTGAAATGTTTGAAAAATTGTTTGATTTTTTTTCTTTTATTAAACACAGAGAAAAAAGGAAATCAGCAATTTGGCATAAAATGTTCCTCAAATTGCAAGAAAAATGGAAAAGGTGACAAGGAAATGTATTATTATATACATTTTTTGTTATTGTTATTATCATTGTTGTTATTATTATTGGTAGTAGTTAGATTGTTTATGTAAGCACTTTATTCCATTTTAATTTTTTGTTCTTACTTTTCTTTCTTTAATTCAACATGGAAAGCAAAAGACAATCAGCAATTCGCCATGAAATGTTCCACAAACTGCAAAATAAAATTGTAAAAGGTGACAAGAAAATCACTAAAAAGAGAGAGAGAGAGTTATTATTATTAAACACAGGTAACAAAAGACAATGACTTTTCCTGAGAAGGAAATCATAGGAATATTATCAAATAATTGACAAAAATGTCAAGAAAACTATACAATTATGTATTCAAAACTTAAATTACTGAAACACATTTGATATTATTTATATTTTATTTTAGCACTTTTTTTCTGGTAATTTCCATGTTTTATTCTTACTTTTCTTTCTTTTTTTTTCTAGAATTTCAGCTGGTGTGCTTGAACTATTCTTTGACGTTTTTGCTAATGTTTCGGTCATTTCTTACTAGAGTGCTCATTGCCTTTTTTCCATATTTTTTTTAAAGAAATAAAGCCAATGAGTTTAAAATGTGTTGGCTGTTGTCATTTTGGGAATCTGCAGACAACATCATTGTAAATGTTTCTGTATCAGTTCTTGCAACTTGATCTCCATCTGTAGTAAATGTTTTTGCCGCCTTTTGTTTTGGCTTTCTCCACCAGCGTCATGCCAATAAAATACCCTTTGTAACCCAAACTGAACTATATTGAAGGAGAGAGGAGAGAGGCAGATGGGAAATTGAATGAATTCTTGGTGCCTTTTCAGTCTCAACTGTCTAATACATGCAGTTTCCCCCTCCAAGAGCCTTAATTTCCCTCAGTCAATATTAATCTTTTACTCGTGACATTTGCAACAACGCATTTAGATTGGATTCCTTGATTTGTTTCACAGTCTGCAGCACTGGGCTGTGTCATTCCACAGTCTATTTTTTACATTTTTTCAATATTGATTAGTTTGCTGTGTGATAGTGCTACTGATGAAGCCACACCAACACAATAAGGCTTTATTCCTATATCATGAGAGTCATGATAATGACAAATTTCCACTAAGAAGCAGTTACAAAAAAAAGCCTGTATGTGTGCATATATAACAAAATTATTGCATGTTACCTTTAATATATGAAATATCGTCGGTAAGGTAAACATCTAATCAGCTTTCATTTGTCGCCCACATTTTGCCTATAATAGTATCTTGATCTGAGATACAGTGTCCCCAAGGTCAGATTGAATTGATGACACAGCCCGCTCTAATTTTGAAGTCATCAATGCCGCCGCTTTTGCAGCTTTAGACAAAATTATTCTGTTTGTTGTATATATATTTATTCTTCCATTTCATGTAAGCGTCTTTCAGTATTTTGTATTTTTCTTTTTCCTTGTAAAGTGTC
Source organism: Plectropomus leopardus (assembly GCF_008729295.1). Lineage (NCBI taxonomy): Eukaryota > Metazoa > Chordata > Actinopteri > Perciformes > Serranidae > Plectropomus > Plectropomus leopardus. The sequence goes on from NC_056472.1 coordinate 2,721,043, forward strand.
TTTGAGTACTCAGAAAAGCGCTATATGTCCTATAAATTATTATTATTATTATTAGTAGTAGTAGTAGCATTATTGAGTTCTTGACACAGAAGCCACCTTTCACTTCAGCATGATACGCCACTGGATGGCATCTGATAAAAATGACGCCGGACAGGAGTGGTCGCAGTATTATTACACGCTGGCAGACGGCCTCACGGCACCTGGCACAGCAGCATAATACACCGCAGGACCGCGTCAGGTGGAAATGCTGCCGGTAATGACGGAATATAAAGAGCGCGAGGGTGCCTACAGGGCAAGTGGACAGGGTGGATAGATCCAACAAGCCCCAGACTTTTATATGGTAGTCCAGGGTTTGCTTACTATCTGAATGTGATGTTTTTTTCTACACCTACCATGTGCCCCCTTCCCTTAATCCTAATTATCCGTGCCAGCATGTGCATTTGTTGTTGGCCCAGATTTGTTTGCTATGTGCTTTTATTGCATAAACATAACTACTATTAGCTTATGTAGACATAACAATAGCATCATTCTAGAATGTCAACACCAGACTAGGGGCCACAGATTATTGACCTGGCCGATTATTGAGGACGATATTCGACATTTTGCTGAGTATTTGTAATAGCAATTTATTTTAAGGATTACCGATAAAATCAATTAATGAAAAAGTGTGTATATTATACTCAGGGAAGGCAGTCTGCAATACATGCAAGTGTCAGCATGGGAAGGACTTTTACTCAGGGAGCTATTTTCAGTCATTTTTTATTTAAATTTTCACTGAACTCTATAAAAAAACGTTGCTGGGATCTTAATGTATATAATGTTGAAAGGTTCAGGCTTGATTGAGCATTTGCTAAGGGCATTCAAACAAAGTTTTGTGTTGTAGTTTGTTATATTCCAAATTCTATAAGGTAACAGAAATATTTTCAATTTTCACTGCCGTTGCATAACCATAACCATGTGTTGTGTCATTCCACCCTGTGATTGTGTTGACATCATGGTAGCGGCATCCTGGAATGTAAAGAGCAGATGCATGAGTATGCCCAGAGTGTAATATGTAGATGTGGAAGTCCACTGCAAAACGGAAATATGATGAGTTGGGATGAGAACATGTTGGATAGTCACTCAATAATAAATCAGGTATCAGCCTTGAAGTACCCAAATAAAGCGTGATCATTTTTCTTTCCCTGAGAGATTAGCCCTCTAAGGCTCTCAAACACACAATAGCATCAGAGGTTGTTATAGAATTTCATATATATATGTATCATCTTCAACTATTGAGATACACAATAAATTGGGACAATGTGTAGGCACTTACACAGGAAGAGGAAAGAAATGCATGCATCAGCCTTTACCCACTTGAGGAAAATAACTAATACGGCAGAACATAATGATGACAGGAATCCGCCCATTCATCAAAATGAGGAACAGTGTAATTTCTTCGCTCATCAAGCACCAGTGACCCTCCGGATGGGAGAACTTTATTACAGCTGGCACTTTAGTGAACGCTGCAGAATTACGTGCATGCAATTCACAGTCATAGAACGGATACAATGTCTGTTTACAGCTTTACATGAACACAGATTAAAATCAGACCACCTAAAAGTCACTCTGATGTTCTTGGATTGTGTGTAAAAGGAACAGGATGTCTTAAAATGTGTAATACACTTGATAGTAAAAGTGTAGCTCTGGTGGTCAGGAGTTTAGATTTAGACACTTGCACTATGAGCACAGCATGTGTTATATCACCTTTATGGATTCTAACCCAGACAGCTCAATGCTCTATCACCCACACAGACCATTCAGTGATTGAACCTATCAGGGATTTAAGCACCAAAAAACAAAACAAAAAAAAAAAACTCAATATAGCAGCTATGGGTTCTCATTCTGAACTTGTCACATGATGCAGTCCTTTCACAACTTTCTGCGTCTACCTATGACGTTTCAGGTATCCCTTTGCGTCAACTGTTTATGCTTCGAAATGCCATTACAGTTATGTCAACAAATGCACATTTGGTGGGATGACGCAGCATGATCCTTTTGTTTACACAATAGCACGGACCGTTACAGTGGTTGGGATCAGGCACCAAAGTCATGGATGGTTAGGTTTGGGCAAAAGACACACACAAAAATCCACATGGGAAGCAAACCTCAAAGTCCTGCACCTAAGTTGGTTGTTTGTGGGACCTATCCACCTCCACAACCACTCTATAAGTACGCTCATGCTCCTTATGTTAAATGTTTACCAGCAGTGTTATTACATGATGCTGTCCTTCAACATTTCAGGCACACATGACCGGTTTCGTCTGGCCGCGTTGTCAAGTGTCGCCATCCGTACACCTTGTATGTGAATGAAGTGACTTTTGGCGCCGCACTTGTACGCTGACAGAACTGACAAGGTGGCACTTTTTGACAATTCGGAGTGAGAATAGGCTGTTTGCACAGATAGTTTAAATCATGATCTCATGTTGGGGCCTGCCTCTGTTCTGCGAGCAACGGTAAGACAATACAATCTCTCATTCAGTATGTCTTTATTTTTTCTTTTGAAAAAAAAAAAAAGTAAAGTCTGTTCCTGAAGTTTACTATCTATATTTTTAGATGAATCACCCTCCACTACAAAGGTTGGTAATAGAAACTGATTCATTTATGTGTGAAAATGTGTCTTTTCTTCATGTTTTTAGTATTGTTTGTGCCTACTTTATTACTACTACTATTTTAAATCAATTGTGCCAGTTTATCTGACAAATTAACAACTAGGTTACATAAATGACACAAGTGTGTTTGTTTTGTTTGTTTTGTAATTTAGGATTATGATCTGTGTGTGATGTTGTTCTGCATGGGATGTAGGGGTAGATCAGGAACAGTGCAAACAGCTTTGCCTAACTAATAGTGAGGGGCTGGGTTGTTAAATAAATTAAAAATATCAATATTTTCTTTTCAGAAATCATGACCCCAGTTCCTCAAGATAATCCACAGACCTTGTTGTGAGCAGTTTGACATAAAATACTATTTTGTTTTTGTGAATTAAAACTGCCAACTGTGTTACCCTGCAGAAGAAAGTATGCACCTACTTTTGAACGATAGGCTTGTGCTCATGATAACAGGAGATGAAAACATCACTGTAATCTTTAACGAATGAATTGTAAGTTTAGCTAGCTCAGTGTTTTTTAGTGTGCTAGCAGAAGATGCCTATGTTGAAACTCAGCAAAATATCAAAATGGCTATCAGATATGATCAACAAATATATAAAAATAAAATGAATTGTGTTAAATAATGTGACTTAATTTACATTAAACTGATTCCAGGGGCACAATTTTCAAAATGGGAAAAAATATGGCCAATCAATGAAATCAGTCTCATAAAACACACTGAGCTATACATTTTGTAATCTGATTAATTTCATTCAATTAAAAACTGTAATTAGAGTTACCATATTAATAATAAACGGTGAGGGGTTTCTTGACACAGAAGTTGGCAATTCATTTACTCCTGTACAATAATTAAGCAGACTGCAAGTGTGATTCCAAAAACACATTTGTTCAAAAAGAAGTAAAAAAATAAAAGGCAAAACAAAACACAAGGTATATCCTGAATACTAATATATACAACAATATACAATTGTGGATGGGTAAACGTGTTAATGCGTGAGTATGTCTGTGTGTGTGTGTGTGTGTGTGTGTGTGTGTGTGTGATTATGAACACACAAACAAGAAAAATATGAATTGGCTAACAACAAAGGCAACAACAAGATTGCTATGGTGGCTCCAGTGTAGTGATTGATGGGTAGATGGAACCAGAGATGGTTTTTCTTGTCCATGTGTTCTGGATCCCTGCTGGTGCCCATCTTCTCCACTTTTTCCATGATGTTTACTTGGATGTTAAGATTTGAAAATCTCGACTGGCCAGGCAGCAGGGTCGGCAGGATGAAAGTGGAGAATTGATTTCCAATGAGTTACCCTTAGCCTTATGTCATCACCATCCAACGCCAATCACGGAAAGCACAACCAATAATTGTATAATAGACATAAGAGCATTTGGTACAAATTCAGTTTAGAACACTTTGCTTTTTATCTTTCTTTGTTTGTAACTTTGTTAAATCTAGTTTTAGCAAATTTGTTACATCTGAATGCCTCAAATGTCTTGAGTGACAGAAAAAAGTGGGGCAGCCCTGTTGTCAGCTTCTAATTTCTCCCTCCTTGTTTTCAGAGGTAATATGGGTGAATCAAGTTCAATAACAATTTCAAACTTCAGCTCAAGTGAATGCTAAATAAACAGGATATTCTCAGAGGAAAACGCCACGGGGGAAAAGATCAGGCACCAAATGAAAGCACCCACAGCGTTTAGCCATGTTCCATGTTGCTCTTGCACAGGTTGTTCATCTCTGGATTTGAATCAAATACCCAGACAGAAGATATTTGCACTAATCCTTGCACACTCACACTGTCTGCTTTTCTCACTCATGCTGACAAAAATCGGATTATTCCTCCACATTACTGGAGGTATTCTATTTTTTAGGTGTAAGATGCTGTTGGATGACAGATCATGAAAAAGTGAGTCATCTTGGACATTGTTGAGAATTGTGACAGGAATCCTGTTTTGTTTTTTGTTTTTTTTTGGTACATCCTTTTACATTTAGGCCAAGTTTTGATTGATTTTGCAAATGTTTTCAAAAACAGAAAGTGGCAGTGTTAACTATGATACCAGAGGCTCAAATTTAGCGGATTTTGAAAAAAAATGATCATACCCCTGACACAGTCACGTGAACAAATAGGTTAAATTCATAACAAATATTTAAACAACTTTTTTTTACACATCTACAAATCTATACCCACTGCCACAGAAAGAAGCTATTTCTTAGTCCACATTCTTAGTCTTCTAAGTCTGGCACTGGCGGCCGAATGTGTACGAAAACAAACGAGGCCTACACCAAACACGAATGGCTGGCAGGAGATCATGTGAGAGTTGATACATAAACACAGATGTTGAAGCCAGAAAATGAGTAACAATGAGACGTGTAAACTAAACTAAGTGCCTGTTGTAAGTGTCACAAATCAAATTGCCATACATTATATAGCAATTTTGGAATTATTGATCGTACAGTGTACAGAAGGGGAAACTTATCGTACAAATATGATTATTATCGTAAATCTGGCAACACTGGAAAGTAATCCATCAAAAAAAATAAATAAATGAAAAAAGCTGATCATGACTCATGCGGCTGTGTAGGCTACTTAATGTAAACACTTGTGTGCCTGGACAACTGTTCTTACTCCAAACACATCAGATCTGTCAGTGCTTTTGGTGCACAATTGTGAGCCAAAAGCCCCCTTCTTCGTCCACATGCAATGCACACTGACGAGCCAGATGATAACATGGCCAAACAGAACTGGTGGCATTGTTATCGTATGCTGGCAGCCGGATGGGAGAAGTGCATCCACATGCAACAGGCTTGGGCGTGTCCAGTCCAGTGTTTCCCATTAATAACAAAGATATCGCGTGCCACAGTCTCAGTTGAGCTGGACTGTTAATTAAGAGCCCTATTAAAATCACGTAGTGCAGTAGAGGCAGAGACACCCAGCAGAACATCAGGCACAAACCATTCATTCTACTGGTCCTAGGTCCTAAAAATCTCTTTCACTTAATCCGCAAATACCTCTTCCCATCTGATCAGCTGTGAACGGATCAACAGATTAATCATCCACAACTTATTGATTGCTTCTGATCTTCAGGTCTGGTCCCTGTTTTAATCCTTTTAGATCTCAGTGCCACTTTTGACACCACTGACCATCAAATCTTGCTGCATAGAATGTAACAGTTAATTGACCTTAAGGAACAGCACTAACCTGGTTTAAATCTTATCAGATCGTTCCCAATTTGTTCACATCAATGATCAATCCTCTGTGCATACTAAGGTCTTCTTCTGAGTGCCACAAGGTTCTGTGCTTGGACCAGTCCTTTTTACTTTATATATGCTTCCACTAGGCAACATTATGAGAAAAACTCTATGAAATCTAATCTATGAAACCAGATGAAACTGATCATTTATCTAGACCTCAGGACATAAGCTTAAGGACATAAAAGCCTGGATGAGCCATAATTTCTTGAAGTTTAATTAAGACAAAACTGAAGTTATTGTTCTTGGCCCCAAACACCGCAGAAACTCCCTTTCTAACAATGTAATTTCTCTTGATGGCATTACCTCGGCCTCTAGCACATCTGTAAGGAACCTCAGAGTTTTATTTGATCAAGATTTATCTTTTGCCTCCCATATAAAACAAACTTCAAGGACGGCTTTCTTTCACTTGCGTAACATCGCAAAAATTAGACATATCCTATCCCAGACAGATGCTGAAAAATTAGTACACGCATTTGTCACCTCTAGGCTGGATTACTGTAATTCCCTATTATTTGGTTGCCCCGACAAATCACTTAGGTCTCTCCAACCAATACAAAACGCTGCTGGATGTGTTCTAACGGGAACCAAGAAAAGGGATCATATTTCTCCTGTTTTAGCTTCGTTGCATTGGCTTCCTGTAAAATCCAGGATTGATTTTAAATCCTCCTCCTTACTTACAAAGCTCTAAATGGTCAGGCTCCATCCTAACTGTCATAGCTCATAGTTCCAACCCTCAAGATCACTGCACTCTGAAAATGCAGGATTACTTGTGGTTCCCAAAGTTTCCAAAAGTAGGACAGGAACCAGAGCCTTCAGCTACCATGCTCCTCTCTTATGGAACCATCTTCCAGTTTCAGTTAGGGAGGCAGACACCGTTTCCATTTTTAAAGGGAAGACTTAAGACCTTTCTCTTTCATAAAGTTTATAATTCGGTCAGAGAGCAGTGGGACTAACACTGCTCTCTGACCTTTATATTTGAGCCATAATAACTGATTAGTGACCGTAGTTTCATTAGTGTGTATACTCCTGGAGCACAAGTTTCTCTTCTGCTCAGTTGAAATCCCCATCTTAGTGACGGGGAGGATGGGGAGGTGACAGAGCTTTCGGCCCGATCCCTCTGGGGTGGTTTTTTGAGTATTTATATATTATATTTAAGTCGTAATTGCTGATCAGTGACTCTAGGATCCTCACTGAGTGCTTATTCTTTTTACTGCTCACCACCTTGGGTCTGTTGAACTGCACTACGCTAATCCCGCTGCCTCTCTGGAGCATTCCTGCTCCCTTGTTTCCTAGCTTTCCTGGATCCTGGCCGCAACACTGGCTGTGTCTGATTGGGGTGATATCTGTGCTGGTGCTGTGACCCTGCCTTTGGACACCTCCATATCAATATATGCATGAGACTCTTATCAACACCCATAATATCATCGAGTGCATTTAATAATTTCACACCTATCATTATTGTAATATGACGTGTCTGTTTCCACTATTGCTGTGCCTCTCTCCCCCTCTTTCCCCCTCCCCACTCTCTCTTTTCTCTTTCCTTTTTGCCACAATTGTATTTCCTTTGTTATTAACAACATCTATTGCACGTCTGTCCGTCCTAGAAGAGGGATCCCTCATCATCCTCTGCCGCTCTTCCTGAGGTTTTTTCCTTTTCTTTTTCCCCGTTACAGGGGATCTTTTTCGGGAGTTTTTCCTTGGGTGATGTGAGGGTCTAAGGGCAGAGGGAAGTCGTACACTGTAAAGCCCTCTGGGGCAAACCATGTTTTGTGATAATGGGCTCTATAAATAAAATTGACTTGACTCACCAGTGACCTTCAGCTGCGAAGGAGATAAGAATAACTCTAACTGCTGTGCTGCATTCACGGACCCATAAAAACGTTAGATATTAGAGTGACACAACCCCCCATGCAGTCCATGCTATTGTGTAAACACAGGGACCATGCCGCTCCATCCCTCCATGTGCATTTGTTGACATCCCCATAAAAGCGTCCTGGAGCGTAATTCCTATAATGTCTTAGATTTATGCGGAAGGTTCTAGCAAAGTGGCAGGTTTGGAATGAGAACGTGTTGCCCTGGAGCATGTGACCATATAAAGAAGTCCATCTCAACATGATTTTAGCTTGTTTTGAAAGTAGAGAGTAATGCTAGAATGAGATTAAAAGTGTCCTGAAGCCTGAGGTTTCTGCTCATAGCAATTACTCCTCTAAAAACTACATACTGTAAAATCACAGTGTTTTAGGCTCACACAACACAAAGAACCTTTTATTCTTGGAATTGAAAACAAAGCTAAATGTGCAGCAAAACGTCCACAGCTTTTCACCTGCTGCCCTTTATAGTTCTGGAAGCCCTTTGTAACCTTGGTAAAAAAGTGCTTCATAAATAAAGCGTATTATTATTCTTATTATTATTATTATTATTATTATTATTATTATTTTCAGTGTAAGAACGCAAACTTTAATTGATTTAGCAGCTGCTTTAGGCCTTAATGTCTAGAAAACAACCTATGTACAGTAAAGAGAAAGAAAGAGAAGATACTGAACCTGAACATATTAACCAGAACATATTAACCCTTAGGGACTATTTGGGGACAACATGGAAAAAAGGCAACAAGTAACTTAGCAAGAATGTCCTGCAAATAGCAAAACATAAATAATGAAAGGTGACAAGAAGAGCAAAAAAGAGATACCTTGTAACTTTTACAAATTTCATGCTATTTTTTAGGTCATATCTTTTTTTTTTTACCTTTTACCTCCTTGAAACAAATCAGGCCAATTTGCTCAGGTTTGAAAGGGTTAAACCTCAGCATATGTTGCACGCTAATCTGCATACGCCTTTAATGAGCAGACAAAAATGAACGGCTGCGTTCTGCAGCAGCCCCTTGACGGTGGGGCGGCTGCTTGCTGCTGGGTTGATCATTACTGACTCGGTGTCCCGCACAGAGGCAGGTGAGTAAAAATTGTTCATGTAAATGCTGCAGGTGTTGATTTTTCTCCAGGAACATAGCAGAAACACACACACAACAGTTTTACAACTATCTACCCACAATGTCGGTCGCACAAAGCTCAAACACATATGCCGCCATCTCAGACTGAGTGTAGCACACACAGTAATTCCCTCCTTCAATCTAGTGTCCATTCAGTGTAACAGTGGTGTGCCAGTGTGTGTGGGGTTTTATAATAATGGGTTGGTTGGTCGGTGGTAGAGGGGGGCTGACAGAGCGCCTCACATGTATTAGTGTGGTACAAGCTCACTGATGAGGCCCGCTGAGAGACTAGCGGACGGCCTCATCTCGCTGAACAGGCTCACTCTGTGCAATGGGACTTGATTAGAGGGGATATGATTCATGGTTCCCATTGGCTTCCCAATGCAGATCCCTCCATTTCCCCTCTTTGTCTGTGTCTCTTTCACTCAATCTGATGCTGCTAGGACTGCATTTTTAAGCTGCACCAGATGGCAACAAGTTTTCATTTTTCATTTGGACTGTATATAAAACGCAGGAAAAATGGTTGAGGGATGTTTGACATGTGCTATAACTGAGGCAGTTGCATTCGCTGCTGCTACATTAGCTGATTAATTGGAGTCAGAAGTTGGGGCCCAGAGTGGTAAATACCTTAGTTTTTCTATGTGTGCTTTTCAGTGACAATGACTTTGTGTCGACAGGTCGTGAACGTCGACATTTGTTTCCTGTGTTTCCCACTCGGATAAGGAAATGGCTCCAGCCACCTCATTATTCCATCATCATTAACCCTTGAAAATCTGAATCATCATTAGTTCTTCTGTGCTGTGTTTTGACACCTTTAACAATCATTTAAACTTTTTAAACCTAAAATGTTTGGTTTGATTTCTGTCAAAAATTAGAAATTTGCAACTTGGTATAAGTTGTACTGCAAACTGCAAGAACTTATTAAAAGGTAACAAGAAAATTGTCTAAAAATTTGCTTATATATAAAGATACTGTACTGTTTATGTATGTACATATTTAGAGGTAAAATCATTTAACAGTTAAATTATTTAAAAAAGTAAAACCTAGACAAAAATCAGGTTACAGGGAAAAAAAAAAATATTTATCATTATAATTTCTATGTATTATTTTTATTTTATTTTGGCAGGTTTTTTTCTGTTCCTGATACTTTACTGTTTGGTGCAAATTTTCACTTTTCTAAATTTTTTGTAATATCTTGTTGATATTTGGGTCATTTCTTGTTGCTCATAGCCTTCTTTCCACTTCCCATGTCTTCTTTTTTTTTGTTTTGTTTTTTTAAAGAATTCAAATTAGTTTCCTCAGGTTTCAAAGGGTTTAAAAACATCCTCGGTAAAGAAGAAGTGAAAAAGTCAAACATTTCCTCCCTTGCTTCCCTTCAGCTGCAGTCGTAGACACACAATGTCAAGTCAAAGGTCAGAGCTTTGAACCTCGGCTGCCATCGGCGGACAGAGCAGCGCTGACAACTCATTCACAAAGTCACAGTTGTGCGTGAGAGTGCTGCGTGGTTACGCTCACACAGCTGATTTATTAGTACAGCGCATGCATCCGCATCGCATTTGTTATCCTGCTCTCCATTTAAAGAGCTCATTCATTACACATTAATTAGGTGTTGATAACAGCCCCCGTACACCACAGCACAACACCAAAACACTGCAAAGATGGTGGAGATCAGGTTTGTTGGCCAGAGTCTGTGTTAATTCGGGGGCCTGTGAAAGTTGATACCCCGTGCACTCGGTTGCAGAGGCGGCTCCACTGGGGCTTATACTGTAATGTGCAAGTCATAAACACAGGAACTGGAGAAATGCATTAGTCAACTAAGTGCTAATGGCTTAAGAAGCTTTCATTGGTGGCCTGTTGCAAAACATCGAGTGTATTGGAAATAATTTTAGCCAGCTGGGATTTTGTTCTAAATGTACTGTCAACATATATTTGGCAGGTAATTATACAAGCAGTGTTTTGCAGCCAGGGTTACACAATGTGGCTCAGGGGTGAACACACTTCCCTTACAACAAAAGGAACATATTCAAACACAGCTTGTTGATAACATGACTACAAATGTGCAAGTGGCTCTCTGAGAGTGTAGTGATCATTCAGTATGTTTACATGATGTCAGAAAAGTCAAATTATTGTGGTTGTCCCACTAAAATTGGACTTTCACAATACATTTAAACATGTTAGTCCAACTGAAATCGAACTCAATCTAATTCCTCGAAATTGGACCAATACACTCAGATAATGTGATTGGAAGTCGAGCTATTCTGTCACCTTAGTTGGACTTTAATCGGACTAGGTGTTCTGCTCCTCGTAACTACACCGACCTCCCTCAGTGGTTAAGGGTAGGGACTGCCCCGCAAAATGGGTCCAGTATTAAAAAAAAAAAAATTGTTAGCCCTGAAGATGGGCTTATACGTATATTCAATTTTGGCTATTTGAGGGAGAAAAAACTTAAAAAATTATAGTATTTTATTGATTAATTTATTTTTAGTTATTTTTATTTATATATTTTTATATATACAGTATATACTTCTTGGGCATATTTTATAGCCATTTTTTTGAAAGGACAGATGACATGCAACAAAGGGCCGTGATTTGGACTAAAACCCGGGGCACACTGCGACAAGGACACAGCCTCTAAATGTGGGACTCACACTCTACCAATTACATTATCCAGCACCCATTTTATATTTATTTTAAATAAAAAAGTCACACTCCAGTTACCCCCGTCCTCTGAAAAATAAAGTACAGTCCTACAGCACCGGGATAGAAGCTAACTGATGTCCTGCTATGGACGCAGCAAAACATAATTTAGTCACCTAAAAAAAATCAATATCATTTTAAGTGTGAACAATATTTGAATAATATGCTCCTCTTTACCTCCCACAACAGCTTATGGAGGCAGCAGAAAAGCAGAAACTCCAACATTCAGTGGAGTAAAATGATTGTTTATGATTTTTCTCAATGGCGTCTCATGTTTTTGATATAACATCTTCAAATTCCCATCTGTAGGGGCTGTTTTACAGCAAGGTAAAGCCCTGAAAATATTCTAAATATAACATACACTTAAACTGATATTGATTTTTTTAGGTGACTTAATTTAAAACTAATCAATGAAGGCAGAGTTTGCTCAGTGCCCTTTAATCATATCTATGTGGTGGTTTTCTACCCCAAAGTTATTGTAAATAAACAGTTATGATTGTGATTCTGTGTATATCATAGACTGTATAATTAGGTTTAGCGCACCTAGCTTTGAGATTTCTCTGGATTCTCCTCTGGTGCTTGTATACTGGGGCAAGCACATCAGTCCAGTTAAATGGCCTAATCGAGCTATAATTGCTACACTAACCTGTGCATGTAAACCTACTGACTAATGCTAACTGAAAAAAAAATGTCTATGGATCACCAATATCAGTATGAATTATCCTCTGGGGACCATGAATGTCTGTACACATTTTCATGGCAACTTGATGCCACTAACACCGTCTACAAGTTCCACTTAATAAAGAGGCATTTACCCTTAAAAGCTCATCGGTTTTTTTTGGAGGCTGCAAAGGAATTTATGATACTATGAAACATGATTTTACAACTACATGAAGTCCATCCATCCATTTTCTTCCGCTTATCTGAGGTCAGGTCGCGGGGGCAGCAGCCTAAGCAGGGAAGCCTCGACTTCCCTCTCCTCGGCCACTTCGGGATCCCAAGGCGTTCCCAGGCTAGCTTGGTAACATAGTCTCACCAGCATGTCCGGAGTCTTCCCGGGGTCTCCTATCGGTGGGACATGCCCCTAAACACCTCACCAGGGAGGCGTTCAAGTTGCATCCTAATTAGATGCCCGAGCCACCTCATCTGGCTCTTCTCAACTACATGCAGTCATCGCTGTTTATTTTTCATTTTGCAGCCTTGAGGAGCTGAAAATTGAAGCCAACATGGAAGTACCAAAAAATGAATGCCCACTTGAGGCTGGCTCCAAAAGCAAGTCTTTCCCCATAGATCTTCGTGTTAGGTGTGTGACCTGCCTCTTGCCCAGTGTCACCTGGGGCAGGTGACACTGTATTATTCCTTTTGCCTTGGAATTTGTCATTTTAACGATTGTCCACCTGATGATGTCGATTTTACCATTTAGGGGAAATACATGCTGTTTCCACCAGGTGCACTGTCATCCAAAAGATGAGCTGCTTAGCATGTATTAAAAAATAATATATATATTTTTTTTCATCTAAAAACATAGTGGCATCATGACAAAAGCATGATATTTGAAGGTTAAAATTCTGCAAAATAATGAATATTGGATATTTATGATTAGGACTAATGGTTAAAAAAATAAACTCACTGAAAGTAGAAAATCATATTAAGGTGTAATAGTTTCTATAGCCTGTTTTTTTTTTTTTTTGGGGGGGGGGGGGGGTCTTGTTGCTTAGCTTATTGCCTTTACCTCTTTGTTTTTGAAAGAAATCAAAACAATTTGCTCTGGTTTCAAAGGGTTAATGTTCATGCCTATTCGCCAATATCTGTACATAGTATATATCCAGTATACCTGAGATCCTGCAGCATATTTTGTTGTTGTTGATGTAATTAAATAGATTGCACACATGAATTAAATCCCCTTTTGACTGTCAGTTACTGGCGGGCAGCTCATTTCAGTGTATTACCTTTATGTCAGAGCAGTAAATCACTGCAAGAGCTCCACACTTAGGTCCTTTCTGATATATAAATCCCCATCACATCAAACCAACATAATATCCAATGCTGATGCAGACATACTTTACCATCAAACATGCTTTGGTTTGACATTTCAGGTCCAATAAACCGAAAGACATTTGTTTTTTTTTTTTTCATTTTGCCGTTGGTTGTTCCTTTATGGCAGTGATTCTCAACCTTTTCTGGCCATCACCCACTTCTCCATTATATAAGTCCCTTATTGCCCTCCATCAGTTCAAATGCAGGCTAACAGTCTAACTTGAATAATAATGTTTTTCTTATTATATTCTGTGTGATATCAATGAAAAAGTATGAAACAACATTGATTTAACTGTACAGTTCGAATGTCATCATTACTTCTCGAGAGCGAAAAAGCCATGTGAATAGAAATTTAAGAATATTTAACAATTGCAATGGTTACAAATTGACATTCAAACTTTAAAGCAGGTCTCATTATTGATCATAAACAGCAGCCAATCAGAGAGCAGTATTTGGTGCCAAATAAGAAGCATTTTTATGAATTGGACCAATGGAAAACTAAAGTAGCTTACCAGGGAGAAAAGTCTGACGCTGCTGGAAGAAAAGCAGCATACGTCTGCTATTCTACTAGGGTGGGTGGTGTGGGATTCCTCCCCCTGGAAATGTTACCTGCATGATGATTTTTTTTCTGCACTAATTTATATCAATGCTATTTTTATGAAAGGTTAAAAACAAGATTTAGGAGCCAAGTGACAGTTCAAAATATAAGAATAGGCTATAATGGAATATAATGCAGAAGGGCTTTGAAGTATTCTTTATTGCTTTGTATTTATTCTCCTGCAGATCAACTTTCTTATATAATGTGCTAATTGTGAGTACACATGCAGGCATGATTTACTCTCCAGACAGACTTCTTATTCGTTACAATTAACCCTTTAATTATTGGATCAACATCAGTTTTCTTGTGATGTACTCACACACCTTTCAAAATTACTGGTTTGCGTTTTGGCTTATTTATTTATTTATTTTTTAAATGGGAAAACATAATAAACAACTTGAAAAAAAAAAGAAAAAGTAAATGATGACAAGGACATTATCTAAAACTAAGCTGGTGTGGACTATTACATATTATCAAAAACTAGACTAAGATGTCCAGACAAAAACATTTAGTTTTTTTTTTCTTTTCATTTTAATTTATTTATTTATTCATTTATTCATTGCTTACTTCTGGGTAATTTCCTTGTAACTTTTTACTAATTTCTAATTTTGGGGCCATTTTTTACTAATGTTGCTTATCACCCTAACATGCTTCTGAAACAAATCAAGCCAATTTGCTAAGGGTTAAATTACAAAGTCCTGCACTTGCTTGTGTGTATCTCAGCAGGATTTCAAATAACATTCAAAACTTAATGCACATTCAGTACATGTCCCAAATATCTTCAGTATTTTCTCTGAAAAGTCAGGTGCTATAGTCTGCTTTGTATTGCATTACTGCTCTGCGCTCTGTATCCCCTTCAGCCCATCTGACAGACAAAGAGCTCTCCGTTTGGGACTCTTTCTGGGTGAGACAAAGTTTAAGGAAATGCCTTTGCAGGGACAGCCAACTGTGCATTCAGCATCTTGCTGTGCTAAAAAAAAAAAAAAAAAAAAAAAATTGTGTGGCAGTAGTTCCACAGTAAACAATGAAAAGCTGCATGAAGCCTCATCTTTAGCAGGGGAGGCAATCAAATCTAATGATTTATTGTGAAAATACACATCTAGGACTTACATTAAAACGTCCACACACGACCCCCCCCCACCCCCACCCCCCAAAACAAACCTGTTTCAAAAGTTAAAATGCTTCTAGCGCCACCAAATGTTGCTGAGAAAAGCTACTTTATATCTTTCTTTCAAAGAATCCATGTAACCTAAATTAATATATACACTTATAAGTGTATATATATACAAAAAAGGAAAGATTTTAAATAGATGCTGATGCCCCATAATTTCTCTTGCCATCTTCCTGTCTTATCAGCTCTCATATTTTCGGGAGCGTGAGACAGTTGTGAAGGTGTGATGGGTGCTGGAGGAATTCGGAGGGGGTCATTTAAAGTGCATGGCACATTTCCCTCGGCAAAGATCAAGGGGTTAACTTCCTTTGGACGGGGGCTGGAATTGATGGGGGGACTAATCTGTCACACCCTCAATACGAAAGGCCACATCAAAATGCCTCCATGTCCCGGTCTTTTCCGTTGGCGATGGTCGTCGGCTGTAGTGGGTTAATCGGCTTTCATGTCGCACTGGGGTTTTGGGAGAACACGAGTCCCCGATAATAAAATGATGACATGCTCGACTCCGACTTCCAAAGACTGAGCGGGGAGGTGTGAACATCAGCTGGCAGCACGTCTGCTCAATGAACAGACCTTGCACGGAACAAGAGTTCGCCGAAAGGGAAAGAAGCAAGTAAGCGCTGACAAAGGGCTGCCAAAAATCGGTCATCGAGAGGTTTTTGGGTCAATCTCAACTTAGTAGCGTCAGATTTGGCTCAACATATTTTGTCAACAATAACAATAACATTAAGCTTTTGAAGGCATTTTTTTTCTGCCATCTGTACTTTCACATGTGTAGACAAGAATCATTATCTCACGTTCATGTTTGGCTCATGCAGGGTTCATGCAGAGTTCAAATTAAAGTGCACGATAAAAAAAATTTAAAAAAAATCAGCACAGATTCACTGCGTGTTGCACAAGGTTCAGTGGACTTGTTTGCCTCTGGTAAATACAGCATTCTCTCTCGCTCCAATTAAGAAATGTTAAAGATGCAGTTCAGACACATCACCATGTTCACTCAGATCATATTTCTTTTGTTTGAAATGAAAAATAGAGAGTAATTATAGCAGTAATATAATGTGCATTAATTTGATTTATGTGTGTGTGTGTGTATGTATTGTGTTCATTTTATCTCTATAAAGTGGAAAAAAACAAAACCATCCATTTGCAGTTATGCTAATTGCAGAGTGTGAAAAAAATAATGGATGCTTTCGCCCTCCTCATTTGGTTATTGGACCTTTATTACTGTCATATAATTTTCAGGATGCTCTCACAAACTGTTTCCTGCAAAAAGTAATAGACACAAATTTATACATATTCCATATATTTTGAAAAGCTGCATTTCATGTGACCAATATACTGAAGGGAGTAAATGAGGAAGTAGTCCCAAGCGTTCATGTAAGAAGGCAGGTTGGGATGGTGGATTGGTAGTTTAAAGTTACATTCTCACCATGTCTCTTTTCTTAAACCAAACCACAATAACTTTACTTGCCTGAACCTAACATAAGGTCCCATAGGTTAAGTTGTGCGTTAAGCAGCTCACCTGGTAGGGCTGAGACCTGTGACCTCTGCCAAGGGTTCTGCTCCAATCTGCAGCCTTTTGCTGCAGGTCATGCTTAAGCTTTCTTATCCAAATGAAAGCAAAAGGCCAAAAAGAAAATAAAAAATCTAAAAAGAATTCAACAACTTTACGGTAAGTGCATAACTTTACATTCCGTATGTGACATGACCATGCCCTCACGTGTTTTTTTTTCTTCTTTTTTTTTTTTCCAAGAGCTAAACTATGTAACTTTACAGTAAAGTGCATAACTTGATGTTGAATATGTAACTTCATGTAAAGGATTAAAGTTATGTAAAGTATGTAACTTTAGGTTATGCTGGCTATTTTTACTTTATGTTAAGTTGTACTCTCATCATATTTTCATTGTATTTTCATTTTTGTCATTTCTCTTTACATGTTTGAAATAAAACTAAACTAAGTATGTGATTTTACGCTAAATACGTAACTTTACGATGAGATGTGACAATGCCAATGTGTGTTTTTCTTAATCTAAACTATGTAACTTTACGTTGAGTATGTAACTTTTTATTAAATATGTAACTTAATGTTAAGTATCTGATGATGCTCAACCATGTTTATTTTTCTAAACCTAACCTATGTAACATTTTGTTAAGATGATAACTTTTTATTAAATACATAACTTTATACTAAATAGGTAACTTTACGTAAGGTTCATACTGTGATGACACCCAGCAATGTTTATTTTTCTAACCTAGCCTATATAACTTTATGTTAAGTACGTAACTTTACATAAAATATGTAAAGTTACGTACTTAAGGTAACTTAACGGGTGATGCCGAGCCATGTTTTTTTTTTCCCTAGACCTAACCTAACCTAGCCTTACTTTAGTTAACCAAACCTATGCAATTTTATTGTCCTAAACCTACATAACTTTACATTATGTACATAATGTGAAGATGCCCAGCTATGTTTTTTTTTTCCACTAAACCTAACCTCCTTGCAATAAGTTACAGTTAACACTTTTTTGCAGCTCTAAATTGTCCTTTATCAGTATTTGCAGAATGATGCACAGTGATCGAGACATTCAACAAGTTCATCAAAACATTCAACATTTCAAGCAAACATTCAACAATTCAAGCAAGTAGGAGGGAACTGCGTGTGACACTGAACACATGCATGAGCCCACTGCACCTCAGGGTGCCAATTTCAGGCTCCGCTTTCTCCTCACTTCAGGATTTAGCTCTTCTTATTAAAACCTCTTTCTCTCTCTCTCTCTCTCTTCACGGCGGCTCACATGAAGACTATCGGAGGTCAGGGCAGGTAGCATGTTCCAAGGGCTTTGACAAATTGGTGAAAAATTTATGGCAGAGGAAAAAACGGCTCAAGTGTGGCTGTCTGAGCCCTGCCGGAGCGCCGGCCCGGGCATGTCACTTGCACTGTCCCACAGTGGAAGCAAAGGCGGAGACAGATGCAGAGGAAGGCTTTTGAGTGCTCGATATTCATTATTTAGGGCGGTAATGTAGTGAAGAGTAGATTCAGTTTGTTCGTGAGAATCCATCTGCAAGTAAACGCTCATGCAGTAGTATTTTCTTTTGAGCTGAAAGCTGTTTCCTACTTACGGATGGCAGGCAGGACTGTGTGTCAGATTCAGGTGTGAAATTCAGTTCACAATTAATTAACGAGATTTCATCGGCTGTCCTCGAAAAGCATCATCGGCTCACCTGACATGGTTGTTGTGATATTATTTTCTTTCAGAGACAATTTTCATGTCAGTGATGGAAATAAATCGTGTGTTACAAGTCTCCACAGATGAGTCAGAGCTATGAATCACAGTTTTACAGTTTGCTCAGGATGCTGGTTATAGTAGAGCGGTTACGACCGGATGCACTCACATGATGAAGTTATCATTTAACATGAGAAAATCAAAGGGTGAGTACCATAACTGACAAGAATGAAGCATGTTAGGACATGATTTGCAAGCAGATACATCTGCCTGCACACACACACATAGAGCCTGTGGCTAATATCCATCAGGTTAGGTTCAGCACTTGGAACAAATTTCTTTATCACCATTTATCTGGATCCTTTATAGAAGCTCTCTGACTTCACATGTGGGCCGTCAAGCTCATTTCTCCTCCCACTAATCCCTCCATTCTAATGCTTGTCCACATCGGGCCTTGCCACCGTAAACCGATGATTAATGATGTATTGATTGGACTGTTTTCCAGCACCCAGCCAAGGTGCTGAGTTGACAGCACACTTGCTTATCGGAGCCACCCAGCTTGCCAGAGGAAAATGTTTCCTGCGGGAAAATAAAAGCTTGGTACATACTGGAGAGCTCGCACACATTTGTACCCTTTGTTTCCCCACTGAGCGTTCAGATATACAGCAAAAAAAAAAAAAAAAAAAATCTGTGATGGATGTTTCTGTATTCTTTGTCAACTGATAATCACCCATTTTACGAAGCCCCAAAGTGTCAAATATTTAAATAAAAAATAAGACAACATATAATTTAAATCTCGTATGAATATATATCAATCAACTAATAGAATATGACATAAACACAGAATAAATTTTTACAAAACAAAATGTATTATATTGATGAAAGAGAAAAAAAAAAAAAACACTTGCACAAAATGCACAAATGCACACAGGAAATTTGTTTCTTTTAAACACGTGGACGAAAAGGCAATGAGCAACTTGGCAACAGATGCCCCGCAAACTACAAGAAATTGACAAAAGGTTACAAGAAAGTGACCGGAAATGTATTTATGTATGTATTTATTCATTCATTCATTCATTTGTTTTAAGGAGAGAGAAATACAATTATGAGATGTATTACAATGTATCTTTAAAAAAATAGGTGAAAAAGGTCCTGATATATATTATATATATATATATATATATATATAATTATTATTATTTTAAATGTGCTACGTAAATATATTAGCACTTTTTCAGGTAATTTTGTTGTTTTTATTTATTTTTTAATTGTTCTTATTTTATTTTATTTTTATCAGTTTTCAGCAGAAGGATAATCAGAAGGATACCTAAAACATCATAAGTAGACGCGACTGACAGAGCAGCACCATGTGACGAGTTGAGAAGAGAATTTGTGGGATTTCGCCCACAGCCTTTTTCTCTGGTTGCTGTAACCAAATGGTTCTAGCTAGTTTTCTAGCAGTTGGTAGGGCAAGAGGCAATGTGACTAGCGACAAGGTGGGCAGTCGCTGGTGACACCTATACTGTCAGTAAAATTTACATCATTACAATATAATGCACTGGTTTAAAAAATACATTATGTATTAATATTCTTAGTTTATTTATTATTGTATAAATAATGCATTTAATGTTAAATACTTGGGGTTTTCGAATATTTCATAGGTAAGGGGAGGATTTTCAGTTTGTTCTTCCCACTCATCATTACATTGTGCATATGGCCATCAGCCTCCTCTCTCCTAGCCTTTGCCATTTTGAAGAGCACATTTTAAGCAGGGGAGAGTAAATTACCTGTATGGAGATGACATTTCCATCTAATGTTCACTTTGAGGCAAAATTGGTATCTCCCCCAACTGTGCAAGGTGGAGAAAAAAAAAGTCTGATGTTCTCTTTCCATTACATCCCCCCCCTCTCTCTCACTCACACATTGTCTATTTCTCTGAGTCACACTTCCCTTCTCTCCCCACACACCCTCCTTCTCTTTCATGACCCACGTGTGCTTTTTTTGCTGCAATCTATTACCTCCTCCACATCTTCCTCCCTCGCTTTCCTGCAATCTAACCCCCCCTCTTCCCGTGTACCTCTCACCCTGACTCTCTGCTTCACCCTCTCACCCTCACCTCTGAGCAAACACCTTAGTTCCTTGTGTCTCTCCACCTGCGATCCGCTTTTCCTTATCTCAGATTTCCTTTTTGATTGGCAGATAAGTATCATTTTAGAGGAGCTCCACAAGTCGCTGCCTTCTCATTTCCTGACTGAAATGGCTTTTCTGCCTATTTGCACTGTCAGTGATCATATAGAACATTCCCTGCATACAGCAGTGATTCCTATCTTCCCCCACGGATACAGTGAAAGAAAAGGGGCGATTTTTGAGAGTGAGGCAGTCTATTCACCTTTAAAGGATGGTGTTTTCATGTACTCTCTACCCCCCAGAAATGTGTGTTCTTTACTCTGGTTTTGCTGATGAAAGGTCACAGAATTACTCCCTGACTGTGCACAGCACTGTAGTGAAAGATACTATGTGAAAACTGTGACATGTAGGAGTCTCACTGCATTTGCCCACAGGCCAAAGAAGATTGTTTTTGTGTGTGTGTGTGTGTATGTGTGTGTGTAGGCATTAGGTGTGGCGTCTTAAATCTCATCATTTCAGCTGTGATGCTCCCTGCTGTTGTCTCCATAATGCTATCATCATGTAACAGTGCAAGAATACGCAACATACACTGAATTAGGTCAAATTTATCTTTAAAGACCAAAAATTTGAATTTTTAGTAATTTATTTCTCTCCATTAATTTTTTAAAAACTTGTTTTTCTTTCTGCTCGCCAAACTTTGGTATGGACAACGCTACAACAAAATATCCAGCCTGTTCTCATTCTGAACTCGTCAAATACCTCCACTTTGTCATTGCTTTAGGCGTAAGTGCATGTTGCCAAAAGGCACTTTGCATGTTTACATGGAACATCACTGTGAGTGTGGCTGGATAGAACTAGTTGAGTTGTTATTATACACCGGTGGGTGACTGCATGGCACCTGGCAAGATACACGATGGGTGACGTCACTTGAGAAGAGAATGTCCGCATGAAACGTGGAAGGATGGTGTCAGGTTGAAAGGCTGCTGGTAACTACGTAATATAAGGGGTGCCAGTGTGCCTATAGCACAGGCAGGAGGGATAGTGGATGGGTCTAACAAAGTGGGGATTTTATATGGGAGTTTGGTGTTTGCTTCACGTCTGAATGTGATAAATTTTTGTTTTTTTCTCTACACCTTACCATGTGCCTCTTGTGGCTAAACCTAACCATCTCTGCCACCATGTGCTTTTTGTTGACATTCCAGCATGAGTTGCCATGTGCTTGTGTTGTCTTACCATAACCACGTGCTGCGTCATCTTACATGTGCATTTGTTTACATCAAGGTTGTGCCATTCCGTAACATCAATAGCAGAGTTGAAAAAAAGATGTCTCAAACGTAGTATATCGACTTGGAAGTCTACTGCATATGATGAAAGCACGTATTGTTTTCTGATTAAATCCCACTGGTGGTTTAAACTCCAACCATTCCAAGCCTGGACATAGATGCAGAAAATTGTGTACATGCTCATTCCTATAACTGACTTTCCACTGGCATTGATCCTGTGATGCTGGCGCTAATTTTCAACACAATACATGCCACCACCACGGAATGAGGTGTTAAGAGGTCATTCCACACATTTACATTTGACCTGGGTGTCTTCTTCCTCAGATTCTTCTTGCAGAAGAAGCTAGAGTCAACATCTAGAAGCCAAGCTAACATTTTAACAGTGTACTCTATCAAGCTGTTCACTCACAAGCTTACGACCACCTCGAGGACAACAATCTTTTCCAGGTATGTTGTGCCTCTTTCTAACCTTTTGTTGTGCCATGCGGTGCTGTAATTTCCACATAGCCATGTCTCCAGTGGACCGTCATCAACCAGAAGTGGTAACAAAAAAGATTTATGATTCAGCTGAAAAGCCTCTGCAGGTTTACAGAGCACACTGAGCACAGTTTTATTGGATTTTTACGGTGCTGATACCTACAGTTCTGACTTGTCACAATTAAAATACAGAGAATGACAGAATCACAGTACAACTGCTTTCACTAAATCACAAGGAGTAATGACTTTATTGTGCCGTGTCGATAAAGCTGATATGTTTTGTAAGGTGCTTGAAATATATCGTCATGCCCTCAATTCAAGGTTCTCCATGTCCTCTGTGCTCTGCTCCTGCTGAACTAAAGCTGTGAATGCTGTCAGCTTTCCAAATTGTACCGTTAAGTGCCCGCTCCGCATTGTCACCTTGACACTAATGCCCGCTCTGGGCCGGGCTTCAGCCTGCCCTACCCTGGGTGCCTCGGCAAGGGGAGAGCAAGTCATTGTCCATTCATCGCGTCTGCCGAGCTGTCGGATCCGCTGAGATGACAGGATGTGACAGACAGAATGAGAGATAGATTCAGGGAAAAGGGGAATATGAAAGTGAGTAGAAAGAGAAAGAGGGGCAGAAAGATAAAAGACAAAAAGATAGACAGCGTGGTGGAAGGGGAGTTAGGAAAAAAAAGGAGAGATGAGAGACCATGGGGGAGAAAAGACAGAGAAGAGAGCGCTTGTTGAAAGGGAGCAGAGAGACAAAAAGATCAAGAAAGGCAAAGGGAAAGAGAAAGGACGCAGAGTGAAATAGAGAGAGGAAAGAGGGGTTATCTGTCATTTAGTTCCAGACGACGGCTGATGGTTGCTCTCTGCTTTTGTGAGGCACAGCATTGATATAATGGCGTGTTGGATGCCTGGTCTCTGTGGCCCTGCACACTACTGCTGTTACAAATGAGTGAGACAGGCACGCCACGCCTCGTGTCTCTTGCGACCCTAAAACACGAAGCATGGACCTGGCAAAAGACATCCACCAGCCTCATGAGTCTGAGCTTCTCTGTGTGTATGTACAGTATGTCAACCAGTGATGATTTACTTTTTCTTTTCATTGTGTTTTTAAGTTTCTTTCACCTTATGTGAAGTACTTTGAGTTGCTGCCATGTTTGACAGGTGCTGTATACATAAACTTGCCTCACCAGATTCTTTTATATTTTCAACTATGTGGATCTCACATTTCAAATTTGTGAAAGCAGTAAAAATTAAAACACTGACTGAAATATACTGCAGTCACTGATCAACAATTCAAAAAGTCAAACTGAGAAAGTTCATTTCCAGTCAAAACCTATAGACTAGTGATGTAGGAGGAGTTATTTGGGCGTCTAAGTTTCCAAAAGTAAAAGTCAAGTCACTTTTATTTTAGTAGCACATTTAAAAACAACAGGAGTTGAACCAAAGTGCTTTCCAATCAAGGCAGATGGATTAGTATCTGCCCCAGATCTGGTTTGTATGATTAACCCTTAAAAAAACCTGGGCAAATAGGCTTTATTTCTTTTAAAAACATTTGAAAACGGCAATGAGCAACTTAACAAGGTTAATGGTTCCACAGCCTTGAGGTAAATCTGACTGCACTCATTGTGGGATTCACCAAGCTATCAATTATTCTGTTGCATGACACAGTTAGTCTACACATACATCTATACATAAGGTTCGTGAGTACAGCAGGACAAGTTGGCATGTCAACACTCACAAAAAGATGGCTAGCGCTACTCCATCTGGGCACTTTGAGTAGTAGCCTCATAGCATCATTGTATGCCACATGAAGTTTGTGAATGCTGCAACTTTTGTATCTCCGCCACAAATGTGCAGTGTACATTGGGGTCCAAAAGGCTTTGACAAGTGTTATTTTCACAAACGATGAACACATACCAAATTTTCTCAAGCATATTAGCTTGTGCATACATCATACGGTACTGCCTATAAATGTCACGGTCATCAGACAAGTCATCAGTGATGTAATGTCCTAAATATTTAGTCTCACTGCATATGTTAAGGAGTGTGCCAGACAGGGAGAAATCAGGAGTTAACATTTTCTGATCTGCCTTACTTCTGACAATCATGATGTTACTCTTCTTTGAATTGTATTTAATATCAAAGTCATAACTATATATAACAATATAGGGAGCATATCCTTAATAGCTGTTGAAGGCCAGCTCTATATGGAGAAAAGACAACCAAAT
The DNA here is from genome assembly GCF_008729295.1 of Plectropomus leopardus. Lineage (NCBI taxonomy): Eukaryota > Metazoa > Chordata > Actinopteri > Perciformes > Serranidae > Plectropomus > Plectropomus leopardus. The sequence goes on from NC_056472.1 coordinate 2,745,758, forward strand.
CATCTGCATACATCAGGTGATTGATAATGCGGTCAACAACCATGCAGCCTGTTTTACAACTGTTTAATAACTTTGATAAATCATCCATATATATATATTGAAGAGGTAAGGGGATAATATAAATCCCTGCCTGACTCCATTCCTGACATTAAACGGGTCGGATATAGTGTTACCCCATTTCACAAACATAGACTGATTCCCATAACAGTAAATGACAATTTTAATTAAGGACTTGGGTACTCCTCTACTGTATAGCATATAAATGTTTTTCGTGATTTACACGGTCAAAGGCTTTAGACGCATCAATGATGTGGTGTTGTGCCCATTATACAAATCTAGGATCTCCTTTAATGAAGCCAAATTGGTTGTCAGAGGTCAGAGCAAACTCCTCCAACCTATTCAGTAGGATCCTCTCTAAGACCTTTGACAGAATGTTAGCTAAAACTATGGGTCGATAATTCTCTAGAGAGTTAATCTTACCAGCTTTGTCTTTAACAATGGGCACTAGTATGATAGATAAAATTGAATTGGGTAGAAAACCAGTAACTAAAAAGCCTGTGAAACACACAGAGAGTAATGGTCAGAGTTTCCTGCTTGCATATTTCAAATGCTCAGCACATATCTTATCTGTACCGCATGCCTTATTGTCTTTCAGTGTCATTACTGCAATGTATATTTCTTGTGGGGAGACAATCACGTTCTCACTACTATGTATGTCACCCACTACAAAGGTATTACTTTTGACAGAGTTAAACAGCTCACTGTAGTGCTCCTTCCATAACTTAGTAATTTCTTTTACATTACTGACACCATCAATATTAGTTGGTAATGATGTTTTGCAATTATTATCCAATTAATTTCTTTCCAAAAATCCTTGGGATTATTATTTTGCAGTGTCTTAGCAAGGGAGTCAGACCTCATAGTATTCATTCCTCATTTGTCAGTATAAATCATAAAGCATATTTGAAATTTGCATTTGCCTGTTTTTTATACTCAAATAAAGGGCCTTGCCTATGTTTACCTGAATCAGCCCATGCTTTGAAAGCCCTACTAGCCTCCGCATAAAGCACTCCCACATAGTCATTCCAGCCTGGCTTAATACTGTGTGAGCTGGTTTTACACAGTGGCCTGCTTGAGACAAGGAGGGACTTCGCTACATTCTCATACATAGCACATAACTCAATATTATGTTGAGGGCTCTTACACATAATATCAAGGCATGAGGTGGGATCTCTTGCTAAATATATATTAGTGAGCATGGTGTTCGACTGTCAAATAGTAGTCAAATAGATCTTTTTCAGACAGGTTAGGCAATGCTATTTTCCCCATACTTATGCTATTGTCTACAGGCAAAAGGGCAGGAGTGCTGTCTATGTTAACTAACAAGGAAAAGGGTATATGGTCAGTAGTGGCAAAGTCATAGTTGACCCTAGCGGCCTCTACAGAGTCATGGGCATCAACTGTACAAATGCAATGAGATAGTATGCCATGCCTCACTGATGTAAGTGTAGCTGTTATCAGACAGAAGCACTTTACTAGAGATAATCAGGCCATTATCAGAGCAAAATTGCATAACATGTTTGGCAAACACAGAATGATTGTCAGAGACATCTGCATTTAAATCACCCACAATAAAAAAACAGGTGGAGGCATCATCTTGTATAAAATTCATGATAAAAGATAATCTATTAAGAAATTCATCTTCATTTTGGGGACACTTATACGGTGTGCATATGTTCAGGACAATGAAGTTTTTATCTCCACAGGTGAACTTAATCCCTATGGCCCAGTCCACCCCCAGCCTAATCACATAACCAGTTGGTCATACTTGTTATGCCATAATTTAGCAACACCACAAACTATCCTGGCCCGTACTATTCTGATACTCATCGTCTCTCTAAGTCCTGCTTAGGTAAAAACATCTCTTGCACGCACAGTATATCCACCACAGAGCTGCGCTCTATCAGCTTCACTGTGCCCAACACACAAACCTTACGCATTACATGACCCAATATTTATCCCAGTCATTTATTCAACAAGATCTGTGTGGCTGTCACTCCCCTGTGGTACTACAGGTGCAGTTACATTATCAGCTTCTGAGCCATGGGCCGAGCGGACACTGTGCATGTTCGGTCTACGTGGCTCAAAATAGCGACGTACAGACACACCCGACGAGTTGTGGGTCGTACAAGTCGGCCACTTCATTGCACTCTGCACTGATATGAAACAAGCTATTTGCCCAGTTTCTCAGTCAGGTAGGCACCCAGGGTGCCGACACCAAGGTCAGGAGAAAATCTAGTGGCAAAAAAACTCTCACCAGCTTGGTTTTGATTACTGTGATGATGCTCGTTGTGTTAGTGCCTATTATCCCATCTTTGCGCTGCTCCCACTTTGAGTGATTTTTGAATCCAGGTCTTAACAACACAGCTACCTTTAAAGGCTTCTAAATCTTTTACTTCTCTTCCTTCAGGACAGTACTCCATGCTAAAAACAGTGGTTGTACTTGTTGGTTTGCGGCCTCTCCCAGTTGTTGCTTTGCGTCTTCTCTCAGTAGCCCTCCTGACACTTGTGTTTCTTTCTGCATGGGTCCCGACGCACCTTTGTTGCTTTTGCAGGGTTTTTTTGCTCCTCGCATGTTGTCTTGTACTTCCTGTTTTATTTTGATACTCACATCTTGTCTGGTTCAGGTCCTGCACTTCCTGCTCCTGTGTTTCCCTCCTGTGTGAACCTGTCCAACTCTAATGTCTTGCATTTGTGTCTAATTGTCTCCCCTCCCCTCACAGTATATAGTGTCTATGCTCCCTTCTTTCTGGTCCAGTTGGTCATCCTTTGTTTGTGTCCCAGCACTCTCTTGAGCAAGTTTTGTATGCCTTTGAGATTAGGACCAGTTGTCTGCTTTTGTACTCTGCATTTTGCCTGTTTTTTTTTTTTTTTTTTTGTACTTCGCCAGATTTTGGATCTCCTGTGTACTGACCTGGTTTTACTCTTAAAGGAATGATTGTCAATTCCCCCCCACCCCAAAGTGTTTGATGCTGCATTTGGGTCCAAAGCTGTGTTTCAGTGTCTGTGATAGGGTGAATGTTTGTACCAAAGTAAGATAGAACACTTGTGTCTTAAGTAAAATTAAATATATTACCAAAAAGAATTAATGAAATGAAAGAGGGCTTCAAAGCCAGTGAAAAGGCTCAACCTTTGGCTGACAGACTGATCAGTCAAAAAGCCTAAATTCCAGACTTTATCAAGAATAATGCCTGTTTTTACTAATTCAGTGTGGGAGCAGCATCAACAAAACAAAGAATTCTAAAGTAAATAGTGATCTAATCAGCATGTACAGTAGGCTGGTGAGCCCAGGTACTGTGCTGTGTGCACTGTTGAATTTGGGTACTAATCACCATGAGATTCAGTCTAGGTTACACAGAAATATGGTACAAATTCATACAGTGATGAATGTGACTTGTCTGACACTTTGACTCGCATCACTAAACTCAGAGTCATAGTTTTGGCACCACATCAGCTTAGCTGAAGTAGCATTAGAATCAAAGAAACAACAATGACATGACATGATTTGGCAGTCTTTCTGTTATTTGGAGAGACATCCCAATTCAGTCAAAAGTCAAAGGAAATACCCCCAGAAAATGGGCTAAAAACTGAAATGGATGTGACAGTCTCTGCTGTTTCTATGCACAGGCATGTCTTTTTGAAAGTGCCGTCAGTCCATGTGTATTGGTTTTTATCCAAGAATAGATATGAAGGCTTGGGATGAGGATAAAGCCTTTATATGTGTGTAGTGAATATGGATTTTTTAGTTTCTATGTATGAACAAAGTAAAGCTAGTTCTTAGATTGTGGTTTTTTTTCTTTAGTTTTTGTGAAAAAATATTGCTTCGTGACAGCTTATTCCAGGTGTATGTATTGCATGGGCCCTGTTGAGGAGTGCAGATGGCCCTTGCATCATCCACTTAACCCAAGTCCAACTTGTTTACAGCACTGGCCAGATGAAGGGCAGAGCAGAAGGGATGACTGACAGGGTTAAGGGCGTATTATCTTTCCCTCATCCAACACCCCGTCACTCCATCTCACTCCACTGAACTGTCTATGACCTCATCCAGATTTGTGGGCTGGCAGCCTTCAGTTCTGGTACTGGTACTAATGGGACGATGTAATAGATGGACCTACAGCTGAAGCTGGAAGAAAGGATCTGTTCTCATATAACAAGGAGATTGGGGATGATGAGTAATACATACAAGGCTTATTATCAGCAAATAAGTAAAAGAAGCATTAATTTCCTGCATGCAGTGACTGGCATAAATGTGCATGAAGCTGGTTCTTTCTGGTTTTTTTTTTGTTGTGTTTTTTATAGCCTTCACATTTTAATTCTGGGTCAATATTTGATTAATTCCACAGCTATTGTGTGTGATTTGTTCCCGGCTGTAAAGACAAAGGCTTGTGAAACGGCTACAGCTCTGATTAGTATTTCTAACTAGCTCCTCCAGCGCCCCAGGGTCATAGGTATCATGGGTATTGTAAAATAATTAAAGCTGATGGCCATAACATAACACATTGTGGAACACTGAGGATATTATTACAATCAAACTTTCAAATTTACAGTTGGGGGAACTATTTGCAAAATATCATACATACATGTCACATGACATGTGTCCTGTTTAAATATGTAAAACCCATCAGGATAGTGCTCCAGAAGAGCAGACACTACTCTCTAATTAGCTTGCCATATTCTGACTTAAAATGATCTCAAAATCAAAAAAAGAATTTTTTTTCTTGCCTGTAGTGCTGTGTGTCAATCTAGATGGTTTTGGTTTGAGTAGCCAAGTGTTGAAGATTTCTAGATGGCACTAGGTTTGTGGTGCTTTAAGTTCCAAAACAGTACATTTGAAAAACTCAACAGTAATGTGTCTTAACAGAAATCATGACCTGGTAACTCAAGATAATTCACAGATCCTTCATGAGCAGTTTCACATAGGAACTATTTTCTTTATGCTGAGCTTCCCCTGCCACAAGAGTATCAGAGTGCCATCTACAGCTTTCAATTTCCTCACTTTCTGAGTCATGATTTTAGTCCCCTATCCTGACCCTTGTTATATAAGGCAAATGCAGAGGTGGGGAACATTGAACCCTGGAAACATAGGACCCTCAGAATATAGGACCCTGGGAACACAGGAGCCTGGAAATATAGAACTCTGGGAACATTGGACCCTGGGAACATAGGACCCTGGGATCATAGGACCCTGGGGATATAGAATTTTGGAAACATAGGACCCTGGGAACATTGGTGTCTGGAAACATAGGAGCCTGGGAAGATAGGTGCCTGGAAACATAATGGCCTGAGAATATAGGACCCTGGGAACATAGGAGCCTGGAAACATAGAACTCTGAAAACCTAGGACTCTGGAAACATAGGTGTCTGGAAACATAGAACTCTGGGAACATAGGTCCTGGAAACATAGGAGCCTGGAAACACTGAACTCTGGAAACATAGGAGCCTGGGAACATAGGAGCTTGGAATCATTGAACTCTGGAAACATAGGAGCCTGGGAACATAGGACACTGGGAACATAGGAATATGGAAACACCGAACTCTGGAAACATAGGAGTCTGGGAACATAGGAGCCTGGAAACACCGAACTCTGGAAACACAGGAGTCTGGGAACATAGGAGCCTGGGAACATAATTCCCTGAGAATATAGGACCCTGGAAACGTAGGAGCCTGGAAACAAAGGACCCTGGGAAAAGGACTCTGGGAACATTGGACCCTGAGAATATAGGACCCTGGGAACATAAGAGCCTTACAACATAGAACCATGGGAACGTAGGACTCTGGAAACATAGGACCATTGGAACATGGGAATGATCCCAAGAGGACCCTTTCCGTTAGTAGTGCTCGTACCAGGGAAGATTGTGATATACGTTCTGTGATTGTAGATTTTTTGAAATTAAATAGATTGCAGTCATCAGAATTTTCTTGACCTGATCAGAACTGGCTGAAGTTTTGAAACTTCAGATTTTGCTAATCTTTGTCTCAGGGTAATGCTGTACAAAATACTCATACAATACTTTATCTTCATCTCGCACTGATAATTTTTAAGTTATTGTATATTGTGAAATATATTTTATATGATTAAATTCAGGAGCATAAGAATTTGGACCTTTTGAAGGTGATGTCATTAGTGCCTTTGCAGTTGAATTCTTCGCTTCATCAACGAAACATTGTTGATGAAACAAACAAAGACACATTTTTGGAATGTGTGTATCAATTCAAAATCTTAGAGGACTTCTAACGTCTTCTGTCAGTGAAGCATGTGTGCTTTGTGAATGAGCTGATGTGTGTCAAAGGACAACACATGACTTAACATGACCAGTTGGGCTCTACTCCTAAAAAATGGAATGGAGGACATAAATTGAATGGAAGAATTACAAATGTCTTGATGAAACATGACCATACCATGCTGTGCAAATAAATCATGCAGACTCCTTACATAGTCTCTCCATTGCAGCAGGGGCATGTCTAGGGAGTGTCCTGGGGTGGCACAGACCACCCTTGAAATCTGACTGGCCCCCACATGTGCCACCCCATTAAGACTGGCTATCTGCCCAGTCAGTTTGAATTGCTGACAAGTAAACTGGATTTTTGTAAATCAGAGCAATTCAGTCTTAAACCTGAGAGGCAGTAATGTGCCAGAGTAATGTCTAACCTGACAAATTTACAAACAAATAAATTGAAATTGATTAAACTATTAAAACATTTGCTCTCACAGGATTTTTTATTTTTGTATTTTTTGGCACTTTACACTTTCTATTATACTATTTACTTTTGAAGGAACAGTTTCTTCAAGTATGTAAGCTTTAGTTTGAATTTGTGTGGTGTCGCTCTGCTGTGTTGTGATTGGTGGTCTATTTATCTTTTAAACTAAACTATAAACAGGAATGTAAGACACTGCAATGTTAGTAATTAAAGTAGGCACGGATAGTGGAGACAAAAATGGTAAATTAAAGCTGACGCTTGTCCCCGCAGCAACGCTCGCACTTCATGCCACCTGTACATATGTCAGAGCCCCGCCTGGGCCATCCTAGTAAAACAAAATCTGACCAGCCTTGAGGTTACATATGGGAAAACAAAGATTTGATTCATTAGCTACTAAGGTGTGTATTTGCTTGAGAGAGAAAGAAAGAGACAGAGGGACTTACCCAATAAACACCTGAGATTGCTTACTGTATGTGTATATGTACATTAGCCTGTGATTTGTACTTCTCTTGTATAAATAAATGAATCAGCTGTATGACTAGGCTGGACAGGAAGAGGTAAACCTGACAAAGTGAATACATTTACCTTGTTGGTTCTTAATCTCCACAAACCTCTGATGTTGTGTCAACACTAAAATGTGTGTGAGGATGAGGTATTTAGGTATAGAGTTACCTAAAATTCCTTTCATTTGCACTCAAAGGCACCCTTAGAAGGATCCTTCCATATTGCACCTGCTTTGTGATGTTGTACTTCCTTCCTGAGGACGACTCCAATCCACCGCTAAAAGTCTCCATCTGTTCATCATTTTTCATGTACACTGTGTGGTCAGACACGCTGTGTATACAGAACCAGCTGCCATGGGACAACCAGATTCCAGCACTGGGAAGAAGCACATTAATGGGTTTCTTATGTCAGGTATGTTCTTCCAAGGGCACAAAGTGAAGGGAAGGGCACTAATGTCCAGCTCTGACTCTAACTAGTTTCAGAAACTCTTAGGAACTTTTTTTCTACTATTTTCTATCATATTTAGCTCATCATCATTTCTCTACACATTTATGAAGGAGAGTCATTCAGGTCTAGGATGATCTAATTAGCACTATACACAAAATACAAATGAGGCTAATGGCAATGTCATTAGTTAAGCATATAGCCACAAACAATAATCTGACAAATTGAAAGTTTGATTTGATGAAAAATTAGGGGATTATACCAAAAATATTGGACAAATTGAAATTTCCATTCCCACTCACTCAGGACCTTAACAGGTGCACTAAATTTTGTTGCAACTTCACAGTTGTTGAGACATTTCACTCAAAGACGCCAGCCCATTCTCATTCCATCTCGTCAAATACGTCCACTCTGTCATTGCTTATGGTGTACGAGTGTGACGCCAAAAGCCACCTTCTGTGTCCGACCGGAACACAGCTGGATAGCATTAGATGAGAACACGCTTGGACAAAACCTGTCGTCTACGCATGAAATGCTAAAGGACAGCATCTGTTGCTGTTACTGGCATAACGCCGCCCGTAACAACATAATATAAGGAGTGCAAGTGGGCTTATAGAGCAAGTGAGTGCAGATGTGGTTGGGTCCCATAAACAACTGACATTTGTTCAGGGGTGCAGAATTCGCTTCCTGTGTGGATGTGAATTTGTTTGTTTTTTTTCTATACCTTACCATGTGCCTCTTTTGCCTAAAACTAACAATCCGTGACCTTGTTGCCTAATTAAAACCATCTTGGTGGTCCCTTTGGTTGTCATCGGTTGTTGTGTCAACATCAGGATAATGCTGCGTCATCCCAAAATGTGGACTTGTTGACATCCCAGTAACAGGCTGCGTCATTTCACCATGACGTCATTCCAAATGTGCATTTGTTGACATCATGATAACGACATTCCGGAGCATAAACAGCTGATGCAGAAAGATACCGAAAATGTCAAAGGTAGACACAGAAGGTCACTGACAGAGCAGGCACCATGTGACAAGTTGGGATAAGAATGTGTTGAAACCACAAACGTCAGCTTCATGGAGACCATGAATGTCTGTATAAAATTTAAGGTTATACATCCAATAGCTGCCTAGATATTTGGGTTTGAACCAAGTATTCGACTTACAGTCTTAGAGCAATGGCATTAGGGTTTCAAAAACCATTTCCAAACCATTTCAGTCAGCGTCCAATGATGCAGTCAAGCACAGTACAATGTGATTACGGATCCTCCCTCAACTTAAATCTTAATCAAATCAGTGCTGAACTATATTTGAGGATATTTCTGAGTATTGTTCTGTTAATGCTCAGAATGTCAAATCTAAGGGGTTTCTAAGTGACAAATGCAAAGATAGAGACAGAATTCCTCCTCTCTTTGTCTCTTAATCAAACCACACTGCAAACAGTTTGACTGTGTTAAATGTTTAACATATTGTTTTATGGCTTATTTACTTTCTCTGAGTGCACCACAGAGGCACTTCATAATGTTTTTATTAGCTGAGCAGTTTAAACCCTTCAGTCCACCGAGAAGTGCTTATGTACATATGGAATGATTACATCGATGGGCCATTAAATTATAGGTCTTTATCTGAATATAGATTTGTCACGAAAAGTAAATGGACTGTTTTTTTTTTTTCATTTCAACATCAAAGGTATTTTTTTGAGCCACATTTTACCACAAGCTGCATAATAAAGAGAACATACCTTTAATAGTGTGAGAGTTATTAGATCCCTGTTTTAATGAGATGATAATTATAAGGAGAATGTCATTTGCAATTCAAGGTCGCATTGATTGTGCAAAGAGAGTTGCACTCCAGTACAAAAGGTGTTTGTTAATGAAAATATGTGTTTTTGATTTAATCCAAGCCACTACACTTGTTTTAAAAAATCTTTTTTTTAATATGCTAATATTTAGCAGGTATAATAGGCTACTATCCCTGTTCACCGTATTAGATTAGCAAATTAGCAGGTTTACACTTGCTAATCAGCACCAAACACAGAAAGGCCTACAGCTGAGGGATCACCAAAGGCATTACATTTCATCCCAAAAGTAACACCAACGACTATAGCAAATTTTAAAAACATTCATCTAACAGTTGTTCAGATATTTGTGGCATGCTCCATCAAAGTCAGTCAGATGACGCAATGCTTTATCACTAGATAAAAAAGAATTTATGTCAAAATCTCGATACCTATTTGGTCATTTTGGGGTTTGGTTTGAGTATAAATGAATGTCACAAGCTGTGACAAAACAGTGTTCTTAATATCCCCGGGCCACACCAACACAGACACAAAAGGAAGGTTCAAATTCTATAATTTATTTAAAAAGACAAGGTTTAAAACAAGGGGTTTAGTTACTAAAGGTCAGCAGAGCAGAGGTTATTAAGTAACTAAGTTAACAAAATATTAAAAGAGATTAAAAAGTACTACAGTCCTTGAACGTCTCATTTCTTCCTGTCTAGTCCATCAAGAGTTTTTTTTATACTCAGTCCGTTAGCAGTGAATGTTCGGTGGCAGGGGGCGTAGTCCGGCGTCGGCGTGTAGGCTGTCAGCTGTTCTTGTCTCTGCGCTGCTTTCGTCTCACCGCTCGTCGTCGATCCGTATCGCTGCAACAATCAACAGTCACAATTACTGATGGGCACCACAACACTTAGCAGCCCACTCACACACGCTACACAGATCAGGCGGGTTTTCGTTCCTTTACTTATCAAGATATCTGGCTCATCACAGTATCACAGCAGCAGCAGCGTCTCGTCACAGCATAGCACAGCACAGCCCAGCAGCAGCATGCCGTCTCGTCCACCTTGCCAGAGTAGCTGATCGTCCGACTCACAGGTTGGCACGCCCAGGAAGAGAGGGGCCTGACCTGATGATCCCCAGCTGTTTTATACCAGCTGTCTTAATTGACTGCCAGTCACAGGGAAACGAAGGAGGTGACAAGGGGCGGAACTATACAAGTCAATGTCCACAAGGTTTAGTTCATGCAATGAGAAAAAAACAACTGCTTCACCTCTACCAAAAAAAACACACATTAAAGTGGAGCGAAATACACACATCCAAACAAATATCAATACACACAAACCATAGCGGCTATGACTAAAGCAGTTCATTTCACCCTGTGACATGAACACATTCTTGGCTTTTTGAACATGAAACTCTTATTGCCAAATAAATAGTCTAGAATTTTGAAGCTTGTATAATGAATGTGAACTGGACTCTGGTCCTACACTACCACTGATGTCAACATGAGCACATGGTGGGATGATGCTACATGTGGTTATATTTAGACAACAAAAGCACATGGCAACCAAGGACAGGATGTCAACAAATGCTCATGCTGGCATGGTTAGGATTAGACAAAAGAGGCACATGAAGAAAACATCGCATTCAGATGGGAAGCAAAGGCCAGACTCTTGCATGACAGTTTGGGTTTGTTGGATCCATCCACTGCCCCTCCCACCCTCCCTATAGGCATCTTCATACTCTGTATATTACCTTCTTAGCAGCAGCGTTTTAAGCAGTTCCGTCCAGCCACGTTCTTAACTGAAGCCAGCTCTCCACGTATCATGCTGACGCGGCAGGTGCTGTTTGGCTGTTTGGGCGGCATATAATAACAACATGAACGGTTCTGTCTGGTAGTGTCCTCAGCTGAAAATGTCCGTCAGTGTATCATGCGGACACGAAAGATAGCTGTCGGTGTTGAGATTCTAAGCTGAAAGCACTGCAAATGCAGTTGTATTTGACGACTTAAGGGGTGATCACACAGAGACGCATTGCGATACCACTCCAAAAACACCTTTGAAGCGCATATGGTAAAATAGCTGGGAGAGCCTTTGGAGCGGGGCAGTGTGTGCATGGTCAAAAGTGACATTGAAGAGCAATGCGACTCCTGCCTTTGTCAGCAAAGTTGAAAACGTTTTTAGCTTTTATGTGTGCCCAAAATGTGTGTGCCAGAAAAATGCGTCGTGCAGCAGCAAGAGAGGAGCACCCGACAGTCACATTGTACCACAGGGAGACATTGGTTTTGCTGGTGACGCTTCTCTATCAACGTATCTCAGTGTGTTCAGGTCCGTTAGGAATGAGTAAAATGGAAAATGAGTAGGTTACATCTCACTAAAAACAACAACCTCATGGTGGCACAGATGAAAAATCAGGTAGTCATCAAGTCATTCCATTGTATCCAGCAGTCAGAGAGATGTTCAGTTTGAAACAAAGTTGGGGACAGACAGAACAGTGTGCTCCTTTTAACCATGTCACTAGAATAGCTTAAGACTTGGCCTATGGTTGACCTTAATATCCAACCCCTACACTGAACTATACTAGTGGTGCATGTTACATTTCTAGCTGTATGTTTTTTCTTTATTAATTGTGGTCACCAGCATGCTTTCACACACAGGCAGAAAGAGACAGATGTCACCAAGACAGGATAATGTCCCGCATATGGTGTACCAGTGCAGACATTAAACCAAAATGAAGTGAGTAAGAAAGAGGGATGGAGGAAAGAAAAGGGGGAGGAAGTGGAGGTCATTGTGCAGTCTGTTACTGGGGCCTAATTAGTTGCCTCACAGAGCACTCAAAAACGGAGAAACGGAGGGAGCAGTGGAGGGAAAGTAAGGCGACAACTGAAGTAGAATTCCTGAGCAAATTTACTACCAAGCTTCTCACAACGACACAGCTAATAAACTACTTTAACTGCTGCTATCCTCGCTAAGCATTTGTAAACGCGTGACTGTGGCAGTTTTGTGGCCAAAGTAGCGAGGCAGTTAGGGAAGACATGTGCAGAGCTGACACCAGCAGCCAGGAGAAAAACAGCCAAACATTTAGATCACATCTTAGTCAGTGTTGCATTAAATGTAAAGCTGTAAAATCTTCCCCTACCCAGAAAAAGAGGGAAATAGTGGGGCAGAGACAAAGACAGTAAGGGAGCAGAAAGGGAGAAATAGAGGGGAAAAATGGAGGGATAATAAATTAGGTCTGCTTGGTCATGTATGGTGTGATGTGAAAGGAGCTAAATCAGCAGCATTAGTCCCCCATGGCAAAGACTGAAGTGCTGTACAGAACGCTGTAGCCTATTTCTGGGATGGATTTCACCTTGTTTGTACTGGGAACAAGATGTGACACCTACTGTTATGCATGTGTTTTCCAAATCACATACACACACATAAGAATTCAACTGTAATTATGCACACAAATGCATGCATGATTGCATATGTGTATTAAAGAATGAAGGCTAAGCATGATAGGCATGAAAGCAAACTCAGAGGGTCAGTGGCATCATTAGGCCTGGGCGGCGTCCAAGGCTTTGGCCCCGAATGTTTTATAAATAGCCAAAGATGTAAACGTGTGTGTGTGTGTATAGGTGTGTATATATGTGTATATATATACACACACACAGTTTCACAACCAAGAGTAGGTCTCTCCCCAAAACCAAATTTTAAAAAAAAGCATAAGTCCATCCCATTTACTAAAAGAATTATTTGATATGCCTCCTCCTCTGTTGACTAGTCCCTCCCCTATCATAAATAACATAAAGTCCCTAACAGTGATAAAAAGCGCCAGACCTAATATTCCTGAATTTGACTAAATGTACTTAATTTGAATCTGCCACTTTTAATAAAAATAGTAATTTTCCAACTCTAGTTATTAGTATTTTAATGAAGGCACTTGCAGATTTTTCTGTTTCTACTCACTACTAATTACTAAAATCATAGTTCATAATTAAAGGTTAAAAAACTAAAGTTTTCAAGTTTTTCAAGGTAAATAAGGTGCCAGGGTGCCCCCTCGACACCCCCCAAGCCCCCAATGTCTTCAAATCCTAGAAACGCCCCTGCTGAGAGTGCTGAATATGGTCCAGAGCTGCTGTCTAAAAAAGTCAAAGTCATTGATGCATTTTGGCAACACTGTCTTTGAGGAGTGGCATCCATCACATTACATTACAACCTGAATTACCTGGTTGACGGCTGATGGCAAAAATAAAAATGCTCTCTTTTTGATTTCAAAGAGAATTTGGGAGTAAATGTTTGAATGGGGCCGTAGCGGGCAAGTAAGAGATGGGCTAATTAATTAAAAATAAAGTGCAAAAGTACAGAGCGTCATCAGAGTGACATTAAAGTATTAAACCACATAGCTGTTACCTCTGGAAATTTGTTTTTCCATTATATTGTGAGTTATCCATGTCACTAAAATAAATTTAAGACTGGCAGGGAATATAGCTGCATCAATTTCAGCAATAACACAAAGTCCTGAGATATGTTGCGTCTGGTACCAGGACAAGTAATGTTAGACATACAGATGAGCGACAGGTTGAAGTAAAAATCTGAATATATTAGTGAACAAAATTGTTGATGTTTCTACAACTTTCTGACCCTCTTGTAACAATAAATTGGCAGCTGGGATTGGGAACACTATTGACCAGCATTGTCAAATGAGAGGCTTATCTTTTGGAAAAGTGCCAAATAATGCCTCTGGTATCCAGCTTGTGTTGTTCTTACATTAAAAGACTATGTAACATTTGCTCAACAACAGCCACAGGGCACAGTTAATAATGAAAATATAATAGTAAGTAATAGAGTCAGGGGCATCAGTGGGGGAAAGTGAGATTCATGAAAGGTCCCTCACTAAGTCAGATTCGGGTTTCTCATAAACTGAATATGCTGTTTAAATGCTCAAACACAGAACCAGCACTCTCTGAAAACCTGATCATAAACAGGACACATTCTCATCCCAACTGGTCACATGGTGCCGCTCTGTCAGTGACCTTCCGCCTCTACTTATGATGCTTTAGGTTTCCCTCTGCGTCAGCTGTTTACGCGCCAGGATGTCATTACAGTGATGTCAGCAGATGCACATGGTCAGACGATGCAGCACGGACCTTTTCTTTACACAAAAGCACATGTCAGCTAACAGGACTGTCATGATGGTTAGAATTAGGCAACAAAGTCATGGATGACCACCATACCTATAATCACACTCACACTCCTTGTATTACATTGTTACCAGCAGTGTTATTTCTTATGCTGTCCTTCAGTGTTTCATGCACACTCAGTCTGGCTGCATTCTCAAATGATGCCACACATGTGCATTGCATGATTACATCCCTGGGGCCGTCTATCCATCTGCCAGTGTATAAAAACAATGCCAGTAGTTCTGTAGTGCGTTCTTATCTGATGCTGTCCAGCTGCCTTCTGGTTGGATGTGGAAGGTAGCTTTTGCCATCACGCAGGTACACTGAATTCACTGACAGGGCGCATTTGATGAGTTCAGAGTGAGAACGGGCTGGTATTTGACATATCCGTTCAAAATAATAAACATTAACTGAAAAGTTGTTTCATTTTAGTTTTTCTTAGATGTATGCCACCAAAGTCTTTATTATAGTATATTTTCTTACACAAATTCTAACTTCATCACAAAAAACAAATGACACTTTCATTGTTAAATGTGATCTAGCAAAGATTAATTGCAAACATTAATCACAGATATTAATTATATTGTTTGGAATTGAGATAAAGACAATATAGTATGTCAAGGATTTTTACATAATTTTTTTTTTCACGTGGTGCTTTTTTAAAACCCTTTTAATATCCTCGGTCAGTGTGGCCGGAACAGTTCCAAAGGGACCAAAAAGTGAACATAGTACAAGGGTTCAAGGGTCAAGCACATAAACAGCACCCTCCAAAAACCTGATCATAAACAGGTTATTCATGCCCTTGTACATCCACTCATTGTTAGTTTTGGTATTGATTAAAGAAACACAATAAAAATTACGATGTTCATTTTATGCAACAGTGTGAGTCAGTGAGAATGGGTTATGTTGCCCCAGAAATGACTTAGAAAGAGTGAGTCACACAAATTTAGTGGCATTAACCCTTCACTGCAGAAAAGCAGGGCAGCATCTCTGGAATCAAGAGAACAGGGTCTGCTCCACTGAAGATGTATCTGATATAAATAGCAGCATTAGACGTCCCTGCATTTCCCCCCTCAAGGGTAGAGACTTCACATAAAGGAGCATATTTTCCATTCCAATAGTGTTCTACCACCATGTAAAATGAATAAGTCATAAACAGAGAAAGTCTATGCTGATGTCAACAGGCAGAGAAAAGTCCCAGATGTCATACAGTCCGATTGCTAATGGATCTGGCCGTCACGTGTTCCTTCAGTATCAGTAACTGAACTGTACGGTTTACCTTTTCAGTCAGTTACATAACAACTGCCAGCTTACTTCCAGGCAATGCGGGGATGAATGCTCTGTTGCGCAGAGTCTGTTGCCAACAGTCAGGTGACAAAGTATTCAGAATATGGCTCCCCCGCTGTGTGTTCATATTTCCCTGTTGTAAAGTCTGGCGCAGAAAGTTAAACAGAAGATATGCAAATGGAAAAGCTGCCAATCGTCATGTGCTAATACCAGTTTCCTCTCTGCGTCTGTCACGAGCCGCAGGGGGAATCATTTCGGTTGATTACTATACTGTGTCAGATGTCGTCATTAAGCCAAATCAAGAGACGCAGACAAGAGAAACCAATAGGGAGCAGAGAGGAGGGAGGGAAGAAGAAGGGAAGGAGAGAGGAAAATTGCAAAAATGCAACCTAGCAATGCAGAGAGGGCGAAGAAGAAGCATGTGTATGTGTGTGTGTGTGTGTGTGTGTGTGTGTGCGTGAACAAGAGCAAGGAAAAAAAGAATTTTTGAAAAGTTCATCGAGGCAGGTTTTTTACGACAAGATGTGTTGGTTTTGACAGCGGGGGATCAAAGGGAGCCATGTGTCAGCGGGGCAGACAGCGCCTTTTCAAGGCCTGTCAGCTTGGTAGCATTTTAAGTCATAGTTATTTAGTTTGCTTGGACAGACACGGCACTAAAGGAGAGTGGAGGGAGAGACTGCATGGGCACAACTGGTGTGTGGATTGAATGGCACTGAATTACAGCAGGCAGCGAGAGATTTATGCCGCCATTTGTGGGCCGTCAAAGGCTCAGAGGAGCTGACTGTCACTCAGTGGCAGAATCCTTTTGTGGATTATTTGCACTTGTCTGTCATACTGTTTTTAAGATTAAGTGAATGAGATGAGCTAATAAATGCCAGCGGACACAAACAGAGCCGGGGCTGTCTGTTAAACTCGTGCTGATTTCTTTATCTGATAATTACAAAATAAAGACAAAACACTTAAGACAGCATCAGATATACTTGCTGGATCTCATTTTATCTTTATGGATGATGAAAGTATTGAGTGCTGTCTCATCTGTGTGTAAAATTACTGTCATTTCATGGTCAGTAGTTAACACAACAACAAGCAATTGCAGATTTGCGATAAACCCTTTGAAACCTGAGCTAATTAGCTTGATTTTTTTAAAAAAGGGGAAAAAATGGGGTATAGATTAAATCTTTGCAATATTAAGGGGCTCTTATTAGATCCCCTAGATGGGTTATGAATTAAACTCTTGGGTTTTAAAAGGGTTCCAAGTAAAACCCTCTTGGTAGGCTCCAGATTAAGCCCAGATTATATTGAAAGGTGTGTTTGTTTGTTTTTTAAAATTATTTTTATTTCATTTATTCATTTATTATTTTCTTTTCTTTCTTTATCATTTTCACTATTATGCACCTAAACAAATATATATAAATGACCTTAATAACCAGCCATAGCAGAGTAAAATAATCGGTTCTCATAACGACAACAGTAAGAATATCCTTATAATTTCTTTGTAAGTTTGTTGTTGTTTTTTGCTGTTTGTCCTGTTTTGACATGTCCTGTCCAGTCTTGTCAAAATTTCTGTCTCCTTCTATCCGCATGTATGCATTGCCTAACGATACCTCTTTCTCTGTCTTGGAAGCTGATTGGTCAGTCTCATCAGACAGCTTGCTGATTGTGAGGCTCTTTAACTTGATTACGCTCACCTGGGGCCTCACAGCTATAAGAGCAGGCCCAGGTGATCACATTGTTGGTTTTGGTTTGGTTGATTTGTTCATTTTCATGTGTCTTAGTTTAACAAATTACAATTGGTTTTTTTTCTAAAATCTCTTTTGTGGACTCCCTCCTTGTCACATTCACTGAGCCAGTTTGAGACAAGGGGTTCTTGGTAGAATCTCCTTTGTGGGCTGGAGATTAAACCCATGGAATATAAAAGGGTTCTGTTGGTGTTCCTGTCCCAGTCAAACTGTTTTCTGAAGGAACATTATAAGCGCCAGCAGATGACAGGAAATGCATTTTTCCTGCAGATCTTTCACACTACAAGCCTATTTAGATATTGAAGGGATTCTCTCCACCAAAATGATGAAGGGCTTTTGTTGAGGTTGAAATGAAGGTGTGACACATTGAATTTAATAGGGCAATTGAGAGCGTATGAAAAATAACAACAGAAAAATACAGAGGGAATGAAAAATAAAGGTCTATGTCTACAAATGAAGACCTGTATCTAGAAATAAAGGCCAGTTTCTAATGTAATATGTTTTAAATAAAGTTGCCGTTGTGGCAACTAAAGGCCCAGCTGCTATTTGTTAATTTTCTGGTATGTTTTTTTCTACCTGATCTTTCTCCAGTATCAAGAATCAGCATTCTTTGCAAGCTTGATCCTGTTTTTTTTTTTGTTTTTGTTTTACTCTGGGGTGAGAGTTAATCCCTAGAGGAAATATTAAAAAGGCTGGAGTGTTGTTGCCATACAGCTGTCCACATTAGCAGATCCCTCTATGCTCCTAAAGTCAAGGCTGTTATGGAAAGAGTTGTGACAACAGAAAGAAATCAAACATGCTAGACATTCTGTCGGGCCATCATGAGGCGCCCCAATAGCAGTGTCTGTAGTCTTCCACTGTGACACATTCATAGACTATATATAAAGATGGATGATGCATTGCCACTTACCTCCACTATGGTGGTGGTGTTCCCGCTAAAACACCTGTTTGACCAGTCGCAAGCAAACCCATTTAACACAAGTGCACAAATTTGCTGACACAGCTGTCAATCATGGTGAAAAATTGTTTTTTTGTTGAATCAAATAACTCATTAAATCGGATTTATCATAAAAACAAACATTTGAGCAAACACTGTGGTGACAAGAACTACATTCAGTGAAAGCTTTGGGAAAAATGTATTTACCATGTACTTTGAGTTTTTAGTCTGGCCTATGTTCCATTTACTAACATAGAGGGATGGGCTTTATAACATATACTGCAGCCAGACACCAGGGGGTGATCCAGAGTGAAAAGCTTTACTTTGGGGGAGCTGTCGTGTTCCATCTATGCAGTCTATGGACACACTACATGGGATAAAATGATCAATTATCTACACTCATTGTCATTAACAATCCAATCTGACATTGTAGGACAGCAGAATCAGACTGTAAATGGGCTGATATTGTGTAGTCTAAGCCTGGCTTAAATCCTGTTTTAAATTCTGTTTCAGTGTATTGTATTTATTCTTCTCAGTGCAACAGATTGGGTTTTGGCACATGATACTGTGAAGAAAATGACATCAGGTTTTCAGTCATATGAAATAAAACTGACGATCCCATCCCGACACATCTCTCTGTACCTGCCGATACATATTCTGTGAGATGTACCAAAAGCTGTAGATCATGACACTCCAAAGTCTCCAACAGGTGTTGAATTGATTGTAGATTGGCTTACTGAGAAGGTCATATGATTCACATGATCTTTGTGATATCAAACCAATCTGTGAGCCCTCACCTCCTGCACAGAAGCATCTGCATTCTGCATAAAATAACTTCATACTCTTTAAGTATTTCACTTTGATTCCACTCGTCACTGTTTTACTCTCTTTGTCTCTCTCTGTGTTACAAACACATACATACACACAGTGCTGCTGTTTGGAAAATTACTGTTTCTTAAAAGCACTTGGTTGCTGCTTTTACATTGGTTCGGCCTATACGATGGAGCCTGCTGGCATGGGGTCTGTGCAAGCACAGTGGGGGGAGGCTGTTAGGCTGGGAAATGAAGGAAAACGGCGGGCAGTCACACAATGCATATCATCTTGCTCAATGTGAACAGCGCCTCACATGGCGCAGACTGAGTGTGGCAGTGTGGAACGGAGGCTGTCGGCAGCTCCGTGGAGATGATGGCTCACGCTGTGTCCCTCATGTTTATGTTCAGTGTTTCTGCTGTTCAGAAAGTGCAGTAGTATGGAATAGGTGTGTCTCTGTCATATGAGGGGAGTCTTCTGCACTGGTCTCTGCAATATATCTGTTTTTTACTTAAACTATACAAGCACTTTGGATTCATTAGTCAGAAACAATACTATGTGTTGTGGACATAAATACAGCGCTGTCCGTCAGAACAGAAAAGGATGTAAGTCAGTCAGTCTTTATAATTATTTTTTGTGCTCAAATATGCATTTGATTTGGTTTCACTTTATTGTCAGAAATAATTCAGATATTTGTCTTGTTTGCTTGATCACCTGTAACATTAAAACCACTGACAGATTAAGTGAGTAACATTGATCATTTGGTTACAATGCAATGCTGTGCTGGGAAACCTGTGCTGGGTGTTGGCATTCATTTGGATGCCATATGACAAGCACCACCCGCCCAAACACAATTGCAGACCATGTAACCCCCTCGTGGCAAAGGCACTCCCCAATGGTAGTGCCCCCTCAGCAGGACATTGCAACACCACCAAAATTGCTAAGGAATGACCCAAGAAACTTGATAAAGAGCTCAAGGCGTTGACTTGGCCTGTAAGTTCCCAAGACACAAATCTGATCGAGCATTTGTGAGATGTGCTGGTACCTCAGAGGTGCCCTTGATACATGGTGGGGCCTCCTTGAATCAGACTTGACTCTGACATGTCAAGGCATGGACACAGGACCTCTGGGGGCTGTCTTGTGGTTCCTGCCACCAGGGCGATAGCAGTAGATCCTTTGAGACCTGTGGGTTGTGAATTGGAGTTCCAACACCTCCAACAGGTGCTTGATCCAGTTGGGGTCTGGGGAAATTGGAGGCCAGGTCAATGCCTTGAGCTGGTTGATGTGTTCCTCAGGCCATTCGTGCCTGATGGAGTTTTTGTGGTGTGATGGGTGGACACTGCCAACAGGGAGTGTTGTTGCCATTAGGAGTAGTGGTTCTTATCCCGCATTGGTTTTGGGTGGATGGAGTGGCAATTGGCACCCATCTAAATGCCTTGGATCCAAGGTTTCCAAGCAGAACACTGCATTGTAACCAGATGATCAGTGTAAATACAAACATCACTTAACTAAACATCAAAATCATACAATAAATGCTAGAAATCACAGCAGACATTACAAAAAGTGGATGCAATAGTGCAACATACTACTCTTAACGTACTACATTCAGTGTTTGACTTGAGTACACTGAGGCTACTTAGAAGCCATGGAGTGACAGACGTAGAAACAAGTGGATTTCTCAACCAGTTTAATTGAGCCTGTGGGACTCTAAATGTCCTGTGTGATGGCAAAAGCTGATATTATTCATTAACTTGTATTGTTTTGACATTAGAAAAACTAATAATAGTGGTAATTAGCTGCATTTTAAGCCCTTCAAGCCTTTAGCCTTTCAATAACACTTTTACACACAAACACAAACACACACACACACACACAAACACACACACACACACGGATACACATAGTGGCAGTGAGCTGGTCTGCCCAGTAGGAGAGATCAAGGGTTCACCACTTGCCCACAGGTAAGTGGTGAATGATAACCAGTGGACTGAGACCCTCTACTCATCCTCCACATCAAGTGAAAAACTGCTTGGTCCACTGACCCTAATCTGTCCATTGATTGTTTTTGAAGAATAAAATGTATTTATGGGCACATCCAAATATAAATGCTTTTCCTGAATCTTAATTTAAAAAGCCACCAGATTATCAAAACAAAGCACACAAAAGCTACACTGCATGGAATTTGACCACTAAAAGTGCAATGGAGTATTGTCTTAATGTGCATCTTTTTTCAAAGGCGAAATGATACACACACAATATGCTTTGCCAATGCAGTCTCATCCCAGGTCATCACATACTGATGCTTTTTTATGTCCCGCAACATGTCACACCATTGCTTGGTATCTCTGTGAGAGGCACCCTTTAGTAAATGTGATGCACAGCGGTCTCCTGGGTGAAACACAATCTAACACACAGTAAATGTAGTCAGATGGTCATGGGTACAATACTTAATTCTAACTACATTAAAATAATGTTGACTTTTGGTTTCACAAGGGACACAACAAGCAATCTCATAGGTGAAAGTCTATTCGACCCATCCATCTCCCCTTCTACCTGCCCTATGCAGACTCTATCACTCTTTAAAATAGGTCTGTTTCTCTCGGTATCAATTATTGCCACAGAGGGGTCTACACTGGATTCAGCTGAAAACAGGGTGCATCTCATAGAACTGTCAAAGGGTTCCTTTGGCGTCATTTTCACACAATGAGGGGCATGAAATGCATCATTATTTGATGACCCAGGAATGCGAATTAGCTATTCTACAGGAGGTATCAGAAATATAGCAATGGAGCAGCAAAATCAGGAAAAAAGAAGAATGCTAGGAAGCAAACATGGATGTAAAGAATCTAGGAATATTAACTGTGGTTACGCCTTGCAATTGAAAATTTGTCCATGGAGGGCTATTTTTAACCAAAATTTTTATAATGGAAATTTGTTTTGTTTGTTTTTCTACACCTTACCATGAGCCTGTTTGCCTAATCCTAACCATTCGTGACTTTGTTGTGTAATCCTAACCATCATGAGGTCCGCATTGGTTGTCATGTGTTCATGTTGTGTAAACATATGGACATGCTGCTTCATCCCACCATGTCCATTTGTTGACATCACTGTAATGACATCCTAAACACCTGATGTAGAAAGATACCTAAAACATCATAAGTAGACGCAGATGGTCACTGACGGAGCGAAACCATGTGACGGACATACAGAGAACTGACGTGTCTCGACTGATTGATTTGTCTGAACCGTGTTCAGGACATTTAAAAGGCATGCATGCATGCTCTTGTGGAAATAACTAGCAGTGAACTGGTCAGCTCAGCTGTAGGCTATTGTACAGTACTTTTTTAATCTGTTTTCTAAAATGTGACATCAATCTCTGAGCAGGCCTTTCCCTCCATGAACCTGGTCTGGGCTACCAGACTAGGTTAACTCATGCAGTCAGGCAGTTTTTCTCTCTCTCTCTCTATCTCCCCTTCCTCTCTGTTTGATTTTGTTGTGTATAATTGTGTTTTTAGTTACAAATCAAGCAGTCTTCCTTCTTTTGTGCAGCCTTGATTTGGGTTGTGACTCCTCTTTGGCAAGGTTATATATGTCTGAAATGCATGTGACAGCAATATGTGCCCTTTGTTGTTTCTCTTTAAATACTCCTGCTGGTAATAGTGATTTTTATTCCGAGACTGACTTCTTGACATTGTATTCTTTGTGTTTACATTGTCAAGGTTTCAAATGTTGCTCAAAGCTTTGAGTGATGGTCAAGCCTCCATCGGACAGTGTTATTGTGCGATAAACAACACACAGCAGGGCATCAAAAGGCCAGTCATTCGTGGCAGGAAGTAAGAGGAGAGCGGCCTTCAGTGCCACTGTATCGATGGGGTAATGGAGAATGAAATTACGTCTGTCCGAGGTCATCACAGATGAAATGAGTGCCGATAAAAGAACCAATTCTGCAGGCAGTCATGTGAAGAGACAAGGCTGAGTCACTCAAATTCATGTTTACCACAGTGCAGAAATGTTCATCTTAACAACTCATTTAATAACTCCCGTGAAAGAAATCTGTCGATGTTGTGTTGCAAACAACTCTTAATATTGTGAAGATGGCAGCATCATTTTCCCTCTATTCAAAGACATTTTTGGTAGTTCTTCTTATTTTGGAGACAAGCATAAAAAAGGTTGATTTTGTTATTAAGTTCTTTAAAACTATGATGAAATATAAGTCTTAACTAATTCGATTGGGAAATGACGGGTGGTGCATCAGCAAATGTAATACAGTTCAGCAGGGAAAGAGACACAGATTAGTTAGCAAATAAAATAATTGAAAAAAATCAAAGAAAAACAGTGACAGAATATCAATCAGACAAGTCAAAGACAAAGACAAAACTTTTAGCTCAACATAATGAGGCATTAGCAGCTAAACAGCCAGATATTTGCCTCTGGAGTTGGTGGAGACCACAATGGAACTTAAAATGAGGGTAAATTCAACTGTTAGCCAGATTGACAGGAAGGAAAGTTACAATATCGTAACCCTAGTACTATTAGCATTGGTGGAACTCTCTATTGGACTCTATGGGTAATACCAATACCTTCTCATCCCAACTTGTCACATGGTGTCACTCTGTCAGTGACCATCTGTGTCTACTTAAGATGTTTTTGGTATCCTTCTGCATCAGCTGTTTGCACTCCGGGATGCCATTACTGTGATGTCAACAGATGCACATGATGGGATGAAGAAGCACAGTCCTTATATTTACACATCAGTGCAGACTGTCACGATGGTTAGGATTAGGCAACAGATGCACATGGTAAGGTGTTCAAAACAATTAAATAAATAAATAAAAATGCACATACATCCACACATGCAGCAAACGTCAGACTCCCACACGAAAGTCAGTCTATAAGCACACTCACGCTCCTTATATTACATGGTTACCGGCAGCTTTATTACCTGATTACCTTCAGTGTTACTTGCTCACAAGATGGGTTCCATCAGGCTACATTCTCAAGTGATGCCACCTGTGGACATTGCATGTGGACGCACCCGGTGCCATCCGGCCCGTTGCCAGCATTTGAGAACTTGAGCTTTTGAAGTCACACTCATACATGAAAACCACTGACAGAGTGTTTGCCAAAATAACTGAATATTTGCTCTGAAGTAATAATAATTTCAGTAATAATCAGTATGTACATGCCTGCCACTCCAAGTTGTTGAGAAAAGATGGCTCTGAAATCTCTGAAATGCAAAATTGTGTATTTCTGAGGGACACAATGAAGGAAAAACATTACCGCCTTTAAATTTGCAAACAGTTTTCATCAACTGTCAAACTATTGGATGTATGCTGGCGGTTGCTTTGCTTGTTTGCTGTGCTGATGTGTTCTATTCTTATGGAGATGAAAATTAAATGACATTTTCCTGAAATAACTCGTATAAGCAAAAGAGAGTATGAGGCCTGATAAAGGCCATCCCCCTTGTGGGCAGAAATTACCAAGTACACTGCTCTCGCAAACCACAGAAGGAATAAAAAAGAAAAGATGTGAGCTAAAGGGGAAAACAGCAATAATCATTTTGGCGGCTACAAATGCGCTTGTTAAAATCTGTACAAATCAGCCGCTGCCTATGAACTTCAATCAGCATTCTCCACAAAGATTCTCAGTGCATTGATGTCCCCAACTTGCCACCCATGCTTTTGCAAAAAAAAAGGCAGCACAGAAACAATTTATCTCTTATGCGCTTGCTGGGTATTGTTATTGTATTAATTTGGCTGGCAGATATTCTCTGTGTATGCAAGAGTCCCCAGTTGGCTCCCTGAAAGTCATTCTGTGCTTTCTGTAATGTTCATGTTTATCCCCATCACTAGCCTTACCAATAAATTAGACCTGCTTTCAGAGAAAATCCTATGCCTGGTAAATACTGATCTCAACCATTGCAAGAGACAAAGAGAGTATCTACAGAAGGAATATATGAGCATCGATCGGCCCTCGTGGCCACGTCTGGTCTCCACAATAGCACACTATTGATGTGCTGGAATTGCTTTTGAAGGCAGACAGATTGATATAATGGTTTGGTGTGGGCCCTCAAGGGCTGGGCTGCCAGAGCTGAAGTCTGATTCACTGACCTTGGGTCAATCAACCATTTGCATCAGCCCTCTTTTGGTGTTTGTGCTGAGGCCACTGAGCTGGCCGACATGCAGAGTCCTCTGAGAGGGGCCCGAGTTCCTCTGCGAATCAGCCACAAACAGGAAATGGGCCCTTACTACTCTCCCAGTTGTTTTTTTTTTTGTTTTTTTTTTTTACTGCAAACAGGTTAATGCCATTGATTTTGTGCCTGCTGTAACCTGAAGAGAATGATGTGATGGCGCACTTTGAGTTTCTGTTTGCCAGTAGTGACTGAGTCTGTGTATCAGCCTCTCTCACAGTCTGCAGGTGGATTTTCCTTCTGATGGAAATGCTGATAAATGTGACTCATTCCTGGCCCAGTAAGCAGGGGATGTTCACGCAACATTGGCTAACGTTACCTACAAGTTACAGTAATGTTTTTTTTTTTTTTTTAAAGACATTTTGATCGAATGTTCAAAGAATGTTATAACAAAGTTTATCATTTCAAATAATGTTCCTGTAAGGTGAAATACTGACTAAACATAATGTTATAAATGCAGCATTCTGAGGATGTTTTGGCGAGGTGACAGATCATAGAATGGTCTATTATAAAACCTTCCCACAATGAGAGCAAAGGAAGAACATTTTAAATGCAACATTCAGAACATGTTATTGTAGAATGAGATTATATTTTTTTAATGTAGATGTAATGTAATATGATATGGTAATTGAAAAAACAAAGATGTTTATAGAGAATATTATAATGTTTACCTTTAAGAATAGCATTCTGGGAACTAAAAGAAAACTTGCTGCTGAAAACATTATTAAAACATTACATTAGTTGCATTGTGCCGCTATCAGAACCTGCATATTGCCAAAACTTAATCATCATCATCATCATCGTCATCATCATCATCTCTTAACAACTTCAAGTGAAAACTGGGGGTGCATTTTACCATTTTCAGAATGTGTTTTAGAGCCAAAAATTTCTAGTTTGAGGTCATTCTTTTGGTAGGAGAGGAATTAAGGTGGAGGTGGTAGGGGATGGGCATGACAGCATATTTTCCCATCTTACACTAAATTATTTCCCAAATTGTCGAACTCTTTCTTTTAATTCTTTAGCAACAAGAGCTATTAGAACAGATTTTTTTTAGCAAGATACAAAGGTAAAACCAAAGATGGTTTACATAACAGCTGCGTCATTGTACTTTGCACTGGGCTGAGCGTCGACTGCCTGGAATCTCAAAGATGAGAACTGTCAAAGTAGCAAAGACTGGAGGCTGACAACAGGGACTCAGCCTCACTGCTCATGTCAGGTGCATTTGTTTGTGTCTTCTAGTGATTACCGGAGTGTTTGTTGCTCTCAGCAACTTTAGCTGTTTGTTGTTTCACTTTTGCCTTCGTTTTCAGCCAAGACGTGTATATCGTCTCATAAATAGAGAAAAAAAAAATCACACCAGGCGAGAACTAATATCTCATGCAGCAAACAGTCATAGTAGGTGGTCCATTGTTTTTCCTTCCAAAATGAAAGGACCGAATGAAAGCTCTGACCTTATATGTGGACCTCCATGGAACAGAGCTCATGAGATTGTTTTCAGCTTCAGGCGCTTTACTTTGTCTCAGTGTATTTCCCAGCTTTTATTTAACTTTATTTACCCCTCTTTTGATCTCTCCACATCTAACTCTCTATGTCTGCACAGGGCGTCACCGCCATGCCCGACGAAGAGCAGCCAGTGGCTTGATCCAATTCTGGATTACATTAAGTTCCTCGGGGCTTGTTTCACTCCTGTGATCTTTATACCTTTCTCTTTATACCTTCTATTCTTATTGAGCATGTTATACATCTTGTGGAAATAGGTTTTCTTTCTGTCAAGGTATTCTTGGTAAAGATGCTTCATTTTTAAGACACCAGATGTCTATTTTTCATCAGATCATGGAATATTTTACATTGCATTATGAGATGTCTTCCCACCGGTGTGCTGTGTTTTTTTTTAAAGTGCATGAGGAAATACCTGCGCAATATTCACGAGTTTGGGGGTGCGGGCTAATTTTAATATCAAAAGCAGAGTCTCCTTGAGACAAAGTTTGCACTTGAACTAAAGGAAAGATGTCTTCCTGCACAGTTCCTATGCATGACATGTGAATGATGGCTTTTATTTTGCACTAGGAAAATTTCAATTTGAATGTGTAACAGGAGGCAACATCAATAACATCAGCTCCAAAAGGGATGCCTATGTGTTCATGCCAAGACATGTCTGTGACAGGCCGCTGACAGAGTCAAATTCATGACAGGAGATATGTTTGTGTCTATACTGTGCTGCTGCGTAGCTTTTTCCATCTATATTATTGTGTGTATATGTGATTAAAGTGCTATTAACTTATCTATGCATCACACAGGCACAGAGGAGAGTTGATGAGATGCTATATAATTTGAACCTTGTGCATCCTTGTGTTTTTCTCCACTCCCAGAGTCAGAGGAAATAACAGCCCCATGCTGTATGCATTTACTATGTAACTGCTGTATGGAAACAGGAAAATCAAAATGATCACGTTATGCAAACCGATTGTTAGACAGAAGCAAGAATCCATGGTTTGATATCATATTCCAACATGTTTTCATCCCATCCCAAGTTGTCACATATTGGTGCTTTATCAGTGGACTTCCCCGTCTACATATTACACTCTAGATATCCTTCTGCGTCTGCTGTTGATGTTCCGGGATGCCATTATCAAAGCCAGGATGTCAACAAAAGCACATGGTGGGATTTATGCATTTATTATTTATGGGATTTATGTATTTATTTAACCTTTATTTAACCCTTTGAAACCTGGAGCGACATTACTTTCCATGTGCTGCTAGCAGACATTTTTCAGAAGTACTTTTAAACCTGAGCATATTGACTGGAAAAATGCAATGAGCAAGTTGTTAATAAATGTTTAACAAATTGCAAGAAACTAGTAATTTTGGAAAATTATCTTTTTTGTAAATGTCTAGTGAAAAAAGCTGGGGGAAAACTATATACATAATTGTCATATTTTACATATTTTAAGTTATGTCATAAAATTATAAATATTTAAGCACTTTTCCTAAGTCATTTCTGTGTTCGTTGTTTTTTCACTTTGTTTTTTGTCATTTTTCAGGTGATTTTCTTGTTCTTTTTAGTCATTTCTTGCTAATTTTGGTATTATTTCTTTTGTCACTGATCTTTGCATTGTTCTTGGTGTTTTTGAACGAAATCAAGCCAATTTTCTCAGGCTTAAAAAAGGATTGACAAGGTAGGTCCCAATTGGATTAAGAATCTATTTTTTCAAGGGAGAATTGGCCAAAACAGACAGCAGGGAAAACCCATAATTGCAGACACAAGGGGAGATAAAATAAAATTCACAAGCACTAGAATTTGCATTAAAGAAAACTACCTGTGAGTCAAAAGAGAACTTCCTGAAAGTCAGTTGTACAACCAAGCAGACTAAAAATATTGACATCCTATAGAATCTGCTTCTAAGTCTTTCATTATAGACTTAAAAACATTTAACCACACCATCTCCTTAAATTTCAAGTCATTTTGCACATGGACAGAATGTCACATACACATGGCAACCAATATTGGGATGTCAACAAAAGCAAATGCTTAGGATAAATCAAAAAAGGCACATAGTTAGTTGTAAAAAAAAAAAACAAAATGAGGAGAATGGGCTCCTGCATGAAAGACCAGGGTTTGTTGGATCCATCCATCTCCCCTCCTGTCTGCCCTATAGGGATCCTTGGACTCAATTTTTTTCCAGAGGCATATCATGCAGATTACGACATTATCGGGTGACCGCTTTCTCCCATCTAGGTATCATACTGCAAGTGCAGTCCAGTTATCCTGCGGCGTACAATAACATCATGACCAGCATTTAACTAGTTCGGAGTGAGAAAGGCCCGTTTTTATAAACGAAGTTTGTCCAGTCCGATTTTTGGGCCATTTCAGGAAAAGCAATATACACATTTTTGATAAATTCAGGGACTAAAAGGGCAAATACATAAAGGTAAAGTCTTGAGACACTTTTTCCCCTTTAAATTCAAGAACAGCCACTTTGAGTATTCTTGTTCTGAGTCCGTGTTGAGACTTACACTCCCCTTTTGGGCTGTGGAAGGTTGGACATCAGTACAAGTCTAGTGATACACAGTTTGGTCAGAAATTCAGTTGCTTCAGGGTAGAAGTGGTGAATCAAGCCAGAAGCTGCTGGCCTTAAGCAGAGATGAGAAGCGGGCTACAGCGGCCTGGTAGCTGCATAGATGTCTCTAACTCAACACCCTCAGACTTATTTCCAAACTTATCATCTTCAGACCCAACCAACACAATTTATTGGATTCTCCTCAGATCCCTCTGGTACATTATACATTTTCAAATATGCACTCGTTCTCCCCAAGCTCTGTAAACAGGCTTTGATGTGTAAAATCAGTGCAGTTCCCCTTTATGTATAGGCCATGTAGATATTAGATTGTACAGGATCCCCTTGATGTCTAGATACTGATGGTGGTGGAGTAAAGCCAGCAGGCGGTTGATGGAAACTCTCAGTTGGGTCCCCCGGAGCATCCAGGAGGAAATGGTGCTGATGGAAGGTGGTGGGTTGCACAAAAGCAGGTTTAAAAGACAGAAAGACGGGATCACAATCATATTATCAGTAGAAGCTTCAAAGACTGATTTGCTTGAGTAATGGTTGCAGAAATATCGTTGGTCCCATATACTGTTGTTGAATTTGTAAATTGGAAAACATTTTTGCCAGTGTGGGAGAGTAGAAGTGAGAAAATTGGAGTGGAAAGAAATTGTAGAAATACTTTAATAGGGGAATAAAAACAGGCAGTGAGAGAAAATATGTCCTTATTGGTGTCATGTTTTTTTATGCACTGTCAACCCTTTTTTTCATACTGCACAAATCCTATCATGTTTCTTTTCTGAAACAGTTGCCCCGAGGATAAGTATGTCTGCATGGAAGACACTTGCATTTAAATTTCAAAGGCTTAAACTCCAACTGATGTTAAAAAGCATTTTCTGTCTGTTAAGGCTCAACATATCTGCTGTGTGTATCACTTATGTACCCCTTTGAGTAAAAAATCAAACCATGGAGGTAAAATTTGTATTTTTTTGGTTTCACAATGGCGCCACCTAATTTTAATACCTTATTTTGATACAGTCAATCAGATCGAGCATAAAGCAGTAATTTCAGAGTTCAAACACAGTCAGAGGCCAGCATTCTACACAACACAAAAGCTATCCAAACCTAACCGTTACTACTTAGCTTTTCTGCTTAAGTCTACCTTTTATCTCACTTAATTTGAAGACATACCTTATCCTGCACCTCGCTGCATGAGCAACCACATACACATTAACTACAGAAAAGTTAATGTCAGGTTGAAGGCTAGATAGCTACCTAGCAACTGCAGGACATTAAATAGCATGTAAACATACCTGTTCATGTCACTTTAGTCTGGTTAGACACTGTTGTGGTTTTTACTCTTCAGTACTACCAACACGCTGTCTGTCCATGCCATGTAGGCTACAGTGCAAGTTTGTTCACTTTGTCTCTCATTCTGGAATGAGTTAGCCAGTTAGCACATGAACAACACAGTCAAATGCTGAAAGAATTATGTATATAAATATAATTATATAGTAATATAAACCATCAGGAAACTTTTCTAAACTCAACAGCTAAAGAAAAACACATGCTTACAAGACTCTTTCAAACTCTCTCCATCTTAACTCATCGAGTGCCATTGACGTATATACACGTCATTCAAAAGCCAACACTTGAGTGCCATTGATGTATCTATACGTCAAAGTGTGTTTTTGGCGGCTGGCACAAGGGGGCGTTCTCACGCTCCCTGTGTGTAATTTGTAGTACAAAAGACGGTAGATCAAAACATGAATTGGAGTAGCCGGGATCAGAGAGCAGAGCAACGAAGCTACATCAATTAAATATCGGTATAAAATGCCCCCCCAAAAATGGAGAGGGTCAAGTGACCAGTTTTGCCAGTGGACACTGGAAGAAACTCTTATGGATCTCGGGCTCCCCCCCTGACTGATCTGGCTCTTCTCAACGCGGAGGAGCAGCGGCTCTAATCCGAGCTCCTCCTGGATGACCAAGCCTCTCACCCTATCTCTAAGGGAGAGCCCAGCCATCCTACGGAGGAAGCTCATTTTGGCCACTTGTACCCGCGATCTTGTTCTTTCGGTCACTTTGCATATTTATTTTACAATAATAACATTTGTAATATAATTTTCAAGTGTCTTTTATGTCATTGAATGCAAAATTATAACTGTTTTGCTTGACAGACTCCCTTTCACAAAAATGCATTTTTCTCAGCTTTCTAGAAAAAAAATTGGTCTTTTTGATGAAACTAGCCTCTATTCAACTTCTGATAAATCAAGAATGGAACAAGGTGCAAACAAACGTTTGTTTTTTCCATGCCGAAAAAGAGGGTTTCTTTTTTCATTTGAGCTATTCGGTGTTTTCAGAGTCTTTGTACAAAATATTCTGTGGGTCTTGAAAGATGACTCAAAATGGCCAGAAAAGCTGGCACAAGCCACTGCCCATTATATAAAAGGGCTGGCACTCAAAGAGTTAAGTTAAACCCTTTATTTAGCTTGCTTATTTTTTTTCTACTCTCCTGTGCTGATCTGAATCATCTCTGACACCAATTCGACATGCTGACTCATGTCAATGACGGCCAATGGTGTGGGAAATATAGCAACGACTAGGGTAACTGATGCAAAGCAACCATGCAACATTGACTGACAGCCAACCATCTGTTTGGTGAGTCAAGGCCATAACACTACACCAAAGACCTGTTTTTTTTCTGTTACACAGAACCTTGTAACAATACATTTAACAACATGTTGACTAATTTGGTTAAAAGAAGAGATTATTCAATCTGATTTCAGTTGAACTCAAGAGAAGTAAGTTACTATTATTGTTGATTGCAGGTTTTCTGGGTTTCAATTGCAACAAACTTGAAGGGATAATTAAGCAGAGAAGTCTATCGTTGCACACATGAAATAAGCTTTTCAACATCCTTTCAAAATACCTGCCATGTTTTTACCTTATGTCATTCAAATGGCAGTGAGATGGTTGTGAATTCACCATCTGTCTCCCAATCCAATACTGGATCTACACTAGCTTTCTCATTACATTATTTTCTACCCAGAGGTTGCTTGGATAAAGAAAGCAGGATGCTGCCATGGTAACACAGTGCCACTGGCCATTCGGTCTCCAGATGTCTTTGAAATGGACCGTGTGCATCCGCTTCAAACAGCACATCACATGGTGAGCCCTCTGAAGTATCCCTAGTCTTACCTCATCCTTTCATCTCTTGCTAAATAAGCCTTTCCTTTTACCAAACCGGAGGAGGAGAAGAGGAAGAAAACAATAATCAGGCACTGGACATTCAGATCATTACAATTGCAAAAGAAACTATTTGAAATGGGGTTCAGTAGAAAATAAATCTAATGATTTTTTTTTCTTCAATTGCCTCATGAATCCCCTCAGACCATCCCAGACATTGCTCAAGGCTGAAGGTAAAAGTCTGTGTCCAAATAAATCAGGGTTTTAATTGCTAAATACCCAGATGTGTGTCCTTTAGTAGATTATTTCACACTCACAGAGGCCTGTGGGACTGACATGGCAGACGATAGCCCATCCAGAATGAGCGTATCAATTGCAAAGCATATTACAACCAGTCTGCCTCATTTGACTTTCAGCTTTGTACATGGCTCACAGGTTATGGTAATGGTTATGGACGCCTGGGCTCGGCGAGTATTTGCAGCTTTGCATTCGTAATGGCAGCCAAATACAGTCGGCATTCAAGGCGCTCCAAAAAAGCAGCTAGTTATTTCCCCTTCCTGTTAACACTGTCAACGTGTTGCTCCGCAGGCACTGCTCTGAGTCAAAGCGGCTTTTTGTCATTATTTTTGGGCCTTTTACAGAAGCTCTCAGGCTTCTTCCCCACCTGTGCCTGATGCAAAGGCTTTTAAATTGAAAACCACAGCTAGGAACAGTTGAGGGTGCCTTATTATCAGCCGCCAGCTGGCACCATGGAGTGCCCACTTCACCTCGTAACACAGGCCTCATTCAGGTACAAATGTCCTGTAATGTGCCCCCCTCCACACACACACATACTTCCACACCATCTGCTCTCAATTATGCTGATTTGTATCTTTTTAACAAGGAGGCTTAACCGGCAGTTTGACTCACATGCATGGCTAACAAGAGCAGAGGAAATGAGGTGCGTGTGTGTGTGTGTGTGTGTGTGTGTGTGTGTGCAGCATGTGAGTATATTTGCATGTGAGGAATAGGGGTGACAGAAGGAAGTATTTCCAACAGAAGTCAGTCAGTTGCAAACTTTTGAAGAAATGCCACTTGCTTAGGCAGAGACGCATGTTGTTGTAAGGTCAACATGAAGTGGGGAAAGTAGAGACAAGACTCGTTAAGCGATAAATGTGAGTCTGAGAAATGGCAGAAGCTGACTCACTGTCGCACTTTTCTATTAATAAATCAGTGCACAGATGGCTTGTGTTATGGAAAGTTCCTCTGGTGTTATGAAGCTGCACTGCATCTACTCTGCAGGGCAATTCATCATTTTACTATACCTTAAATTTACTATAACACCTAAAAAGAATTCTTTTTAGCGGAAGCATTTGGAAGCAAATCAGGCCATATTAGTGTTGTTTGCAATAAAAACTTGAAGCGCAAAATGTAACTTGAAAATGACCTACAAGTTCCAGAGTGATGTGATCATGTGAAGAAATTGGGCTGTTCACACAGGATACACTGGCTTGCAATCTGCAATGATAGTTTCGGTGTCTAGTCTATTTTCTCTGCAAGCGAATCCAGCAGGAAAACACAAGGATAACATAATAATTGTTAATAAAGGCTTTAATTAATATTATTTAAATAATTTGATTATAATTATTGATAAGATATCCAGTATTTCCACATATTTATCAGTTCTGTCTAGAGAGCCAGAGAGACAAGCAGACACAAATGCACACTGACGCACCAGCTTGTTCTCATCCCAATCCTGCTTCTACCTATAGAGCTATAGGTGTCATTTTGCATTTGCTATTTATTAAATTAAACACAAGCACATAGCAGGATTACGCTGCAGGTGGTTATGTTTAGGCAACAACACAACATGGCAACCAATGCTAGGATTTCAAGAAACGCACATGCTGTCATGGATGGTTAGGATTAGGCAACAAAGTCGAGGATAGTTAGGATTAGGGTAAGGAGGCATATGATAAGGTGAAGAAAAAACATCACATTCAGAAAGGAAGCAAACACCAGACTCATACATGAAAGTCCAGGGTTTGTTGGACCCATACATCACCCCCAATCCAACCCACTCTATGGGCGCCCTTGCACTCCCCATAATATATTGTTAGTGGCAGCTTGTCAAGCTGATGTTGTTCTGTGGCATATCAATTGCACGCAACAAGTTCCATCCGGTTGTGTTCTTCAGTGACACCACCTGCGCACGTATCAGGCTGATGCGGCAGGTGCTGTCCAGCCATTCAGTGGCGTATGATTACAACTTGACTGGTTCTGTCAAGCTGCGTTCTCAACTGATGCCTTCCAGTGGCATATCTTGCACACGCAAAAGGTGCCTTTTCTTGTCAGGATCTCATGCCAATATTAATCAAATTTGGAATGAGAATGGGTTCTATGGAATGACAACTTTGAGTTTATCAATATACCTTTTTTCCCAGTGGTAGGCAAAGGGTGTTGAATGAATCATTTGACATGCTGAAATCTACAGTTTATAGCTACCTTCTTGCTTTCAAATGGTGGCGTTACTTGTTCTTCCTTCCTGTCACGTCAAATCAGATCAAACTACACAGACATAATTTTTTAAAGAACTCTTTGTAAGTAACAGCTAAGATTTTTTTTTTCATTACTTTAGATGTTCCTTCATTTAAATGTAATGCCATCGAGAAATACTTAACATTTTAAAGTAATTGTTTAGGGGCTTTAAAAATGTATAGAGAGACTTCCTTCTGGTATTTATTTAGAGCCCTAGCCAGCCCAATAATAGCTGTTAAGTGGACATTTTAATGTAAATCTCTGCAAGCTGTTAAAGGTAACAAGTAGTGGTAGTGCAATCTCAAATAGGTACGTAGCAGTTGGGTTGTTTCTTGTGATATTAAGAGAACTAGACAGTTTATACCTATAAAGCAGCCCGGACCTTGGATTACTTCTTGGAAGGAGGTTGAAAGAATGGTCATCAAAAAGTCTTATTTAGTATTTTAAAATCAATAACGATAGAGGGGATTCATCCCTGCATGCAGTTGACAGTGTTTTTGAAGATCTTTGAAGATACTTGAAGATGTCTTTGTACTGATAATGTAAGGCAAGGCAAGGCAGCTTTATTTGTATAGCACATTTCATACACAGGGCAATTCAAAGTGCTTTACAGAGTAATAAAATATATAAACATAATAAAAGATACTGCTTTACAATAAAATAGAAAGAGATAAGATAAACAAGTTGAAATCAATTACTTAAAAAGGTGCAGACAAGAGGTGCAAAGATAAAAAGATAATTGAAAATTATTTAAAATCAAATTTAAAAATAAGTTGGTAGTCAGCAGGTGGAGTAGGCATTGTGAAAAAGGAATATTTTTAGCTTTGCCTTAAAAATGATCAGAGTGTGGGCTTAACAAACCTCATCTGGGAGGTTATTCCAGGTTTGCGCTGCATAATAACAAAATGCTGCTTCACCATGTTTAGTTCTGACTCTTGGGGCGCTCAGTAGGTCGGCCCCTGATGTTCTGAGGGTCCTCAAGGATTCATATGTCACAAGTATGTCAGAGATATATTTTGGCACTAAAGCCACAGATTGATTTGTAGACAAGCAGTGAGATTTTAAAGTCAGTTCTCTGAGTGACAGGTAGCCAGTGTAAGGATTTTAGGATTGGAGTAATGTGGTCATATTTCCTAGTTTTTGTCAGGACTCTTGCAGCAGCTTTCTGAATAAGCTGAAGTTGCCGAACAGCTTGTTTTGAAAGCCCTACAAACAGACCGTTGCAGTAATTTAACCTACTGCACATAAAGGCGTGGTTGAGCCTTTTAAGATCTTGCCATGACATTATTCCTCTGACTCTGGCAATGGTTTTTAAATGATAGTAGGCAGATGAAGTTACAGAT
This sequence comes from Plectropomus leopardus, assembly GCF_008729295.1. Classification (NCBI taxonomy): domain Eukaryota; kingdom Metazoa; phylum Chordata; class Actinopteri; order Perciformes; family Serranidae; genus Plectropomus; species Plectropomus leopardus. The sequence continues at coordinate 2,782,455 of NC_056472.1, forward strand.
TTGATGTGACTGTGGAAATTTAAATTAGAGTCCAGGATAACCCAGAGGTTTTTTGCTTGACTCTGAGTTATTGAGTTATGAGAGAGAGGGATTCAATTCAAGGTGAGAGCTGACACTCTGCCTTTCTTTCCGTGGCCCCAAGACAATGATATTGGTCTTATCTCTATTGAGTTGGAGAAAATTTTGATGCATCCAATCATTGATTTGCTCAATACAGGGACACAGACGTTCTACACATTAATAATCACCTGGTGAAAGTGATATGTATATCTGTGTCATCTGCATAATTGCAGTAGGCTACTTTGTTATTTTGCATAATCTGGCCTAATGGAAGCATATAGAGATTAAACAAGAGGGGTCCCAAAATTGAGCCCTGTGGGACCCCACATGTCATAGTCATCTTCTCTAGATTACAGTTTCCTATTGAGACAGAATGCTTCCTGTAATGAAGATATGACTTGAACCACTTAAGGACAGTGCCAGAGAGTTCGACCCAGTTTTCTAGTCTTATTAAAAAAATTGCTCGGTCTACTGTGTCAAAGGAGGTGCTTAGATCCAGGAGCACTAAAACAGAGATTTTGCTGGAATTAGTGTTAAGGCAGATGCCTTTATGAGTGCAGTCTCATTGCTGTGATGGGACCGAAAACCTGACTGAAAGTTATCATAGCAATTGTTTAATTTTAAAAAGCTGCTAAATTGCTGGTGGACAACTTTTTCAATAACTTTTTTTATTAAATCGGCCAATAGTTGTTCAGTACAGTGGCATCCTGGCTGCTCTTCTTTAGGAGAGGATTGATGATTGCAATTTTCAAAGCATTTGGAAAAGTGCCAGATTGGAGAGACAGATTAACTGCTCAGAACAGTTTTAAGGAAGCTAGTGGGTAAAACATCAAGGCAGCAGGTGAGACTGGAGATAATTTCTTCCAGTGATTTGTCACTGATGGCCTTAAATTGTTCCATACTTACTAAGTTACCTTGGGAAGTCTGCAGTAAGATTTCAAGTCTGATGCCTTGAACCTCGCTGTTAAAAAAGTCTGCAAACTCATTACATTTGCTGGTGGAAACTTCTGGAGATATTGGGACAGGAGGGTTAGTTAATCTGTCCATGGTAGCAAATAACACATGTGAATTGTCATTGTTAATGTTGATGATCTCAGAGAAAAATGACTGCCTGGCATTTCTAAAGGTCAAATTATAAATGCGTACGTTTTCTTTATAGATTTCAAAATCAACGTGAAGCTTTGACTTACGCCATTTTCATTCTGCTTTCCGGCACTCCCTTTTCTGGACCGTTTCTCCACAATGCCGTTCTTTTTACTTATTAAGTTCCTCAGACAGTGGAGAAGATTGTCTGTCAGTCGCGTTAGTCCACGTCCATTCAGGTGAGGACCCATTCAATTGAAGAGCTCCATCCATTCCCAAAACAGGTTGAAGTTATCAATAAAGTTTCTTCCTTGAGACTCACAGGCATTAGAAAGCCAAGTATTCAAAGCAAGGAGGCAACTGAATTTACTGATCCCTCTGTCTCTCGTTGGGAGAGGCCCACTGATGAATGACTGAACTTTCAGCTTGTCAAGTCTGTTAAAAAGTTCTAAGAAATCCTTTTTCAAAACTTCTCCTCTCCTGGTGTCAAAGCCTCCCACATGCATGATGACCTGTTTGATTCCAGGGTGGTTTGACAGCTCCTGGGAGAGAAGTCCAGTTATGTCACTGACCTCAGCACTTGGATAGCTGCTTGTAGGAATCCTCTCATTGTTTACAGCACTGATCGTATCGTCTCACACAAGCAGGATTTCTTTCGCCCTCACCTCTGGCACAGATCCTTTGTCCTTGAGTGCCTTGTGCCTCTTCTTCTGTATGCCACAGCAAATTTCACGTTTCCCCTCGTGAATCTGATCATTTTTAAATCCCTGATTCCCATTTATAAAATTGCTCTCTGGCTTGTTTACAGTTGGTTCAGACAACGGTTGATATTTGTTTCTTAGCTGTATGCCTGGAGGTGCTGTAATTCTTCCTGTGATACCAGCATTTGTTTTTCTGATTCTGTTTTGGCTTAGCACCAAGTGTATGCCAGGCGGCAGTGATATCAGTCTGTTTGGGTCCCATTCTAGCAAGTTTCGGGAAAGACACTGTGTCATCCAGGTTTAAAATATTTGAGGTAGACTTAGCTGTCTTACCATTGGATGTTATTGGGAGTGTCTCATTAAGTCCTCTTTCTACTTCAAGTGTAAAAATCCTCGTCTGTAGCACAGCAATTTCATGTAGATATTTCCAGCAGTTCTGGCATGATGTGCCTGTTGTTGATTTTACAGGATTCAACACATTCTTGTCACACAGGGTCTGTTAAGACTGCAGCTCCTGCTGGTCGGAACCATCTCTTGCCATGGCTCTGTGTCAATACACGTAGTTTCTTGTGAAGAAAAAGTAGATAATCCCGATACAAAAATGTCAAAGATTATCCTCCAAATGATTTAACTGTTGTAGGGAACCTCCTTGAATGTGTTGGAGTTTGTGACAAAAAGGGAAAAAACTAGGAAAAATAAAAGCTAAGCAGAGAGCAAGCAAGAAGAGCATCTGCATTGTAGTAAAGCAAGTGCAGTAAGACCCAGCAGATAGTGAATGAATGAAACACATCGTTACCACAAAGTTTTATAATTTCCTCACCTGCTTATGGCTCCCGTTTACATATGATTGCTTTTGTTTACTTTCCTTTAGCTCTAGTCTAATTGAATTTACTTGTTAACAAGAATGTCGTTATATCTGTGCCATTAAAATACTGCTGCAATATGATGAAGCAAATATGTGAAGAAGAGCACATAAAGACCACACATTAATGAGTAGAAAATTACGAGCTTTGAAATAGCCGCATGTACTTGCACTCCTAATGAATATTGATAAAGGCTCTTACAGTATAGGGCTCTCACAGCATATACATTAAGACAGTGTTTAAGTGGGGATATCAGAGCTGTCTGTGAACACCATTATTAAAGTCCCATCATCACTGACAGTGTAGTGGTTATGATTACAGGAAATAAACAATGTCTCAAATCAAAGCTTTCCAGAATGAATGGACATAATGAGCGTTAATTTAAAGCTACTATAAGTATGTTTGTGCTTTACCACTATTATAATTCTCATGCTATACTTGTGCCACATCTTGATTGAGCTGTTGACCTTGAGATGTCAACATCCATAAAGCATCCAGATGTGCTGGAAAAGCAGATGATGCAATCATAGGAAATCTACAATTTAAAAGAAGCAATACTAACAAAGGCTGTGTATTTGAACAGGTTTTCTGTTGTATGTACACCAATCTTATCTGGCTTTGCACTTGTCTTTGAAGTGCGTGAGAACTACTTAAAACAGTATCTTTAATAGATATGAATAGATTTGAATAGATATGTTTCAGAACATAACCTCTTTAAAGGTATCAATGACACCAGTACAACCACTTTGTTAAATACATAGGACAAAGACAATTTTATGCTCTATGTCTGTGATTGGTGTTGATAGTACTTAATTGTTACAAAGTCACACACTATTGTAATCACCGTATCTTTGACAGTAATGCAGTAATGTAACAAATTACTGTTCTAAATTTACTTGACGTCACTTCACACACTACCATAGACCAGGGGCGGCACAGACCACCAATTGCAGGCAGTGAAAGTGAAACTTAACTGTTCATTGTACTGGATGTAGAAGTTTGCTGCAACCTACTCTGCAGAATATAAATATAGAAATCCTGGAGAGCTCTGCCTGCACTGCGTTCATGGACCTGCAAAGATGTTCAAATTTAGAGAGCGGATACATCATGATACAAAGGGACACACACAAATTTAAGGGAAAAAAATGTGTTTTTTTTCTTAAATAAATAAACAACTAAACAACTAACCCCCCTGCCGTCAGCTACCACCACAAATAATTTTGTGAGAAACACTGACATGACATACTGTTTGGCAGTCATAGCAAGATCCCATTGTAAGGGAGGAGCTCTGCTGCTTAAAACCAATAATAAATAAAATAAGCTGAGGAAATAGTTTATGATTTTATAGAACATATTAAGGAGTGAAGGACTGACATATTGATATGGCACACTGATTAACAAGACATTTTTTAAAAAAAATGGCATATCAAAAACATTGCCAACTCCTGCCGTAGACTGTATATAAAGATGGATGACAAATCTCTACTTTCTTCCACTGTACAAAAATTAAGCCAAAATATCCTGCATACATCCATTTTCATCTTGTGTTGTTGATATTATTTGGAGCCATAGTCTGCGCAGTAGCCATCTACGCTGTATTTTGTTTCCATCCATACACCCTTCCGACCAGTCCAGAGCAGCTCCATTAAATGTGACTAATTTATGCTAAACTTACTGGAAAAACAAGCACTTAAACAAACATGAGCGTGTTAAGAATGACTAAAAATGACAGAAACCATCGGGTAACCTTCGGGTAAAATATATTTGACATGTACTTTGAATTATGTCAACCATCTTTATATACCAGTTATAGGTGGAATGCATTATAATAGAATTTAATCACATATGCAGGTTACGAATTTGCATGACATAGTTGTCACATGACATACTCATTAAGGTAGTGTAACAAATGTAACCAAGCAGCTTTGTTGCCTTTTGGAGGCAAAACCTACATCTTTCTATGAAGATGGAAGTTTATTTTTCAGACACTAGCATGTAACAAGCAGAAATTTGACACAAAAAGAGACATTTCCAGAAGTAACATTGGAGGGATATCTAGACCGTCAAAGTCTGTCAAGTAGGGCCACTGACCAAACTGCAGTGTTTGACATGTTGTGAGTGAAAACCTGTTGACAGGACATAGACCTCGATCCTGCTCATGCAGACAGTTTGTCACTTGCTTCATTTCTCACCCAGAAATAACAGGAATCCTGAAACAACAGACAGGTCTTTCTACAAGTGACTCTAATCCTCAGGAGGACCCAAAATGCATTATGATGCTCCTGTATACTGTAATGTGTGACTCAGTGAGAGCCATCATCACTTTGTTCTGGACAAATCTTTGGGTTTTCCTGTCAAGTATTGATGTTTTCAATCTCTTTGCCTCTGCTGCTTCTTTCGCCATCCTCTGATTTGGTCAAGTCTAAATCATCATATCATTCACGATTTCAAAAGGGGAGAAAAATCAAAAAGGGATGTTGAAATCAAACTCAGTGCCAGGTTTTTGGTTGTGTGTCTATTTTACTCCAACTGCTTGTTATGCAGGAATGAGTCAAAACTGGCCACTGTATTTGCAAGAGGTAGTAAAGTGTCAAGCTTTGTTTCTGCAACGTGGCTGTGGCAAGTTCATCTGACCTTTGAGCTTAGCAAACAGAGTGCAGCTGAGGTCTGTTAGAGCAGCTTGTTCCTCAATCATGCTCAGATAAAATGGCCGTAAGGAAAGCAGCCACAACACGCAACCCCTAACTTTCTTAGCATACTGCCCAATAAATCAGCACTCTCCACAGCTGGAAAAAAAAAACTGTTAAAAACCAACTTTTGCTGGTAGCTGGTTTTAGTGGTTTTATTTGATTTTGGCTGGTCAAAGATGGTCTGAGGTGGTCTTAGCCAGTTCTTGCTGGTCTTAGATGGTTTAGCTGAGTGGGACACCAGCCATACATGCTGGTGTGACCAGCCTATCAAGGTGCACACATTTATCTCCATTCACATCCTATTTATGCCCTTTGCTTTTCATACTTTCCTCCCATGAAACTGTTATCTCTCCATACTCAAGGACATTACAGGAACTTTAATGGATAAACCAGTTAAAGTGACCATCACAATCCGGTATGACCAGCTAAACCATCAAAAATTATGCAAAAACATACCTTAAGATGGTCAAACAAGCTGATCAACGAGCTTAACCATTTTAAGATGGCCAAGCTGTTTCTTTTAAGCATTTGTATTTGACTTTTCTAATTTTATTCCTAAGGAGTCAGAAGAGAAACTGCTGCATTCATACATGTCTAAACTGTATTTACGTGAGAGTATTAGTTTCTAATAGCGGTTCGGTAATTCTAATATCGCAGGTGGCAAGCTAACTGCATATTCACTAGCCAGCTGAGCTAGTGTCAGGTGTCCACAATAGCCTGCAAAAACATAAAATGTTTTGATTCCGTTGGTTCATGAGACAGCTTTCTGATCCGAACAGCGGCATAATAACAGGGGATGCTGCAGTTGGGCTTCGGGCTGAAATACAGATGTTATACGGTTGTGAAAATGTGGCGCCAAAGGAAAGGGCTGTCCGACAGCAAGGTAAAGCTGTGAAAATATTGCAAATTTGTCCACTTAGAGTGATATTGATTTTTAGGTAGGCCTTTCCTTAAATGGCTTAAATACAATTTAATGTCAATCACTTTCCACGTGCTAGTGCTGTTTATTTGTATTTATTTGTATGTAGTGCTCTCACTACAGTACACAGCCCCGCATCACGAAACCAAACTATTCCTTTAATCTCTTTTTAAGAGATGGGTTTAGTAGTGGTTGTTCTGATCAAACAAGAACTGATACTTGCCTCAAAGCCAGAGTTCAATGTGTAAGACTGGTGAAGTGTGTGTGCATGATACATTTTAAAACATGATGTATGTAATCCGTCAAAACACTTCTCTGCAGAGTAGATAGGTCTTGTTTTTTTTCAACGTTTGCCTGGTCAGATGAGATGATTGATTGCTTCGGAGCTGCAGGCAACGAAATGCTTATTGCATATGTTAATGTCATTTGCAGAAGACACCGGCCTTCGCACACCTCTCAACTCATTATAGCTTATCAAGTCAAGGTAATTTGATGCCTATTGGCTGATTGATTGGGACATTTGTGCCTTCCGGTGGCTGTACCTTCAACTCTCCTTACAGATGATGATAGCCTGCTGGGACTGTTTTACCACACAACAAGCACACATACAAATACACACACACACACACACACACACACACACACACAGAGAGACTTGACTAATCAACACAACCACTCTAAACACACAAAGAAATAGCAATTATAATTTAGTTCCTCACCCAGCTCCCTTCCTCTCCTTCCTTTAGCGAGCAGCAGGGTTGTTATCTATCCATCAAACATCTACCTAATTGTGCTTGAGTGTTTCTGAGAAAGCTGTCACAATCTCTGTCTCTGTGGGACGTATCTGTGCATCAATAACACACACTTCTGTTGATGTGCATTCAGCCATACAACAAGCAAACCACACAGGAGTTGATCTAGTTTATTAGAGACAGAACAGTCTTTCTTTAATTAATTCATCAGACCCCTTTTTTTTGAGATAGGTGAAAAAAATGATCTCAACTAAAACATTCACTTCCTGGTTTTTCTGTTGTAGTTTGTAGTTTTCTTTGTTTTCAACACGAAGTCTGAAGTCTGAAGTCACAAACACATTCATATTGCAAAATGAAGAGCGTTTAGTGTGTATGCGTGTGTGTGATTTAATTTTCTTGGCACTGATAAAATTGAAAAAATATGCGTGGAAACATGCTCACCTTGTTATGTATGGTGCTTACAGGGTTGATGAAAACTATGTACCTTGCAGATAATTAAGTGATGAAAAACCACATTGGATCTTTAGGTCTTAACATGGAAACATGGAACAGGAATGTACTTATAGCAAGTAAATTGCAATCTACCTAAATGGCAACCTCCAGGGCTGACACATGGGGCCAAAACAGAAGTTACAAAAACATTATAGACCCCCATGGCCAACAATCTTTAAATTAGCTTGTAAGAACATAAACCTATGGGGATTTTTTTACTAAGGTGCTAAATCAAGTGAGAAGTTGATATTTTTCTTCTCTATAATTAGAATTATTTTTGCAATCAGTGAAGACACTTCCTGCTGGTCATCAGACAGACTGCAGGTTTAAAGTATTCCTGTTCTTAAGGTATTTTGGGAAGCTACGTTCACTTCTTTTACATAGTCTATGGTTGATACCACAGCTGCCTCCGTAAAAAGGTTACACTTCATTCAGTGGAACAAAACTTGAACAAAGTCCTTTGAGAGTTTACCTTCAAGGGGTAAGTTTACCTACTTTACCTTTGTCTAGAAAATAAGTAGGGTATAAAAAATTTTCAGGACTCACGTTTGGAACTCCAGCACACTCAACATGCAACCGTTGTCCTTTCACTTTATAGGTGATCAACTTTCCTTCAGAGAAGACCAATGGTTGTTGAGCTGATGTGTCTTCTATTTCTGACATAAGGCAAACTGATCTGTAAACTCTACTGTTCCTCACTGCTTGTCTTTTTAATTTGAATTCCAGCCTGTTCTCATTCTCGTTATGCTCGTTACTCATTATACTGTTATGCCTACACAATATATGTATGGGCAGCATCACTTGAGAACATGGCTGGACAGAACCTATCGCTTCAGCAAGAAGTGTCAGGACAGCGTCAGGTTGACACGCTGATGGTAACGACGTAATATAAGGAATGCAAGGGCGCTTACAGGACGGGCAGGAGGGATGTTGGATGGGTCCCACAAACCTGGACTTTGATGGTGGAGTCTGGTGTTCACTTCCTGTTTAAATGTGATTTTTCTATCCCTACCCATGTGGCCCTTTGCCCTAACCCTAAACCCAAACTTAACCACGGATGACTTTAAACCTAACCATCTCTGCCAGCATGTGTATTTGTTAACGTTCTGGTGTTCGTTGTCATGTGCTGTTATTGCCTAAACTAACTGCCATGTCATCACACCATGTGCAATTGTTGACACAATGGTATTGGCATCCCAGAACATAAACAACAAATAAAGTCCACCGATAAAGCTGCAAATGTCACAAGTTGAGATGTCAGGATCCTGATGAATGATGATTCCGTTTTTCCAGTGAGATGACTGCGTTCACATGTTTTGAACCTTACAAAGTGTCTGGTTCTGGTTTGATTGGTCCAGCTCTGTGATACTGAAAAAAGTTAAGTCCAAAGAAAACTGGCTAATCTCACTTTATGATTCAGGCCAAGAAAAACTGATGGTCATGTTCCAGCAGAGAAATAAAAAGGTGACTTTATACTTTCATTTGAAGACTTATGTACCCTGGTTCTCCAAAGACAGAGCTTAATGACTAGAATTTAAATGAATAGTCTGAGCAGTGCTTGGCTGCTCAAAATTCTGTTATATGAATGACCTTTCTGTGGACCACCTGTAATTAAGAAGTTAAATTGTCACAAGAATTTGGGCTCCACATCACACCATTGGTTACTAATGATCACAGTCACCTAGAAACTGAGACATATTTTACCGCTGTACTCAAGAGAAGCAAAATGGCTATAAAAATGAACATCTTAACCTTCTGCCATGGATTTTCACAAACACAAACAGCTACATATATAGATATATAATATCAAGTTGTACTGTAATATCTGAAATGCTTTTCAGGCATTGGGAAAGGAAAGATTGCCTTTTTGGCAACCCCTGCTGAGATCTGAAGTGATCCTGCAGACAGAAGCTGCGTAGAAAGAGCAGGGAGGGAAAAAACAACTAAAAGAACTGACTCTTCCATCACCTAAACATCTCTGCAGCCTCACTTTCACCATCACCACCCCTACCTCTCTATTCTGGTGGACAAAAGCAGAACAAAGAGGCAATTTCAAATGTAATTCTGCAGCAACACCAATAAACCTCAACTTTATTCCCCAGAGACACAGCTGTGTGCATCCTGCAGGCAGAGGAGGACTGTGGGGTTTGTGTTACTGGAAAGTCCAAAATGTTGTGTTGACTCAGAGTGAACCTTAACCCTTTTGAAACCTAAATGGACATCAGTTTTCTCGTGCTGCGTTCAGATGCTTTTTTCACATGCATTAAAACCTTTATAACATGAGCAAATCGGTCTGATTTCTTTCGAAAACATGAACAAAAGGCAGTAAGCAGGAAACTGGTAAAACCTGAGAAGAAATTGACCTGATAAATATTTTAACAAGAAAATGTATATAAATAAAAATAATAATAATTTATTTGAAATAAAGCATTAATTTAAACTGATATTGCTTTTTTATTGATTTTTTTAAATTTATTTTTTTTTATTTTTTTTTTTTTGTTGCTGGCTGCAGTATAAACTTCAACCCTGCCCCCTTCATGTTAACGGATGTCACATAAGCCAAACTAAAAATTTATACACATTTTTCCTAAAGAGGGTTTCTGTCATTTTAGGTATTCTTATCATATTGTTTGTTATTTGTAAGTTTGTTTTTCTTTTAAGATTGGTTTTAGTTAGTTATTTGATGTTAGTTAGTTATTTGATACCATAATTTGGTAATATGATTGATAGTTATTTGTGGCAATCGATGTGTTTGCGATCAATGGCGTGGCTTGATCAGACAAGTGTATTGAACTTGATACTGCAAAGATCACTACTGATGTTTTTTAGGTGGTATTTTTATTTAGGTGGCTTGCATCCATTGCTGACCCTGTTCACTGCAGTGCATTGTTTAGTTTACGTGTCAAACTCCAGCCTGCTACTCCAAACAGGGGACATGCAGTCTACTGTGTTTCATATACTGACTATAGAAAAGTACCTCATTTTACCCCATTTCAAAAGACATGAACTATCCCTTTACGATACTGAAAACCCTTTTTTATAATATGCTTGAAATATACTGCTACTTTTGCTTTTTGTTATGCTTTTTAAGGATAAGCTTTTAATTTCCATACAAATACAGTTCAACTACAGTGTATGTACAGCTGTATCATTCACAGAAGCTGCTGAATGAACATCAAGACAAAAAAAGAAAATGCACTGAAGACACAATCTTCAGAAATCTCTAAAACTAAGAACTAATGACTCACGGCTAATTAAAAAATCAGCTCACCCGAAACAGTAGCTACACTCACAATTCTCACAGTTGTAGGAAAAAAAAAACAGACCATGAAGTTTTATCAAACTGTGGGCCTCAACCCAGAAATTGATCATACATTTGTTTTTGGTGACAACACTGGAAAGACCCTGAAAATGTATTTTCTCAATCAGCTTTTTTCTCAGAGCCATGTGCTTCTACATGAACACAAAATGTTCTGCCAAAGTGAAAACACTTTTGGTTTCTCCATATTACAGATATTTTCTCTGAGATTTTCTCACTGTTTTAAGATGGAAGGGGCTCAGCTGGAAAACTTGATGTCACTTTACTTCAGTGTACCAATCAGAATTTGGCACTATCTGGATCTGATGACAGCTGTGGGGCAGTTTGCTTTTACTTGCCAGAGAGTTGCCATTGTCAATCAAACAACAACACCACCCTCCTGGTGAAGAAGATTAGAGATGATGCTGATTTAAAAGCTAATGTGATAAAATGGCTGTTTTTTCTGGAGAGTGTACGGGTGTTTTGACGGACTGACCTGTGTTTGGTTTGGTTCGGCTGGTAACATTGTCAATCAATCTCTGTTGGGAACCAAACAACCAAAACCAAAACCCAAATTTTCAAGCTGCCTTTCATGGAGGTTTTGTTTGTGGTGTGAATGCAAAGTGAAGCAACCACAGGAGAATAGGAGCATAATGAGAAACGTCTGTAAAACTTGCATGATCTATCTATGGATTGTTCTGGAAATTTGTTGTTAAGCACAACACTGAGCCAACAGTTGTCTTTCTGATAGTTTAATACTTTGATTGTTTAATTTGCAAACAGACCCCTGCTCTCTCCAGCATGAGACAATGCAAAAGGAGGGCCCAGAGCAGAGGAGATGCAGGAATAAAATACAGTGCATTATCTTGACCTGGTTACACTTTGTCTTTTAAACAGGACAAAGACAAACAGTGACATGGTTTATCACACAGTATACGTCATTACGTACAGTACAGAGAGAACAAGGATTTACACCAAAAGATCAACACACAGTGGTTCGTCACAAGACACTAACAACATGATCAAACAGACAATGCTAGTCATGATGATATGATTAAGACAGAGAGATGATGATGAGAAATGGGAACTTCCATCACAGGATTGAGGTAAATTGTGACTGGTGATTGGTGCATGGAATTATCTCACCTTTTTCTCAACTGACCCTGTCCAGTTAAACCAGTGAGAAAAACACTGGTTTAACTGGACAGGGTCAAAAGAAATAAAGAAATTTCAAAGGTGAAATAACCAAAACTCCTCAGACTTTTTCAGCTAGGATTCAATCACTTTGCTCAGACACCAACCAAGTAAATGATAACTATGCTCTCAAGGAATTTGTGTATTTCCTAAAAGGGCTCACCTCCTAACCTGGCAAAACATAAAAAAAAAAAAGTAATAGAATTCCTCTCTAAGCAGCGTGTGCAATTTGACTGTGACAGTATCTGTAGATTTCTCTGCCAACATGTTGCTGTGAGCCTTACTGGAATGTCAATGACTCACCTTGAGATAGAGTGTAAGAGATGCTCCTGTACAACCCAATTCAGTGTGTAAACAGCAGCAGATAAACAGCCACAAGGGATGTTAAGCGTACACACTGATTGTGAGCACTTGAAAGCTCCCTGTCTTCTTCTCTCTCCCTCTGCCTTTCTCTTTCTGTCCTCTCTCCGTCAGACAGCTTGTCTCTCATCCTCTCATCATTTTAGTCTCCCGACAGTGACTGATATCAGAGAAGGTGCAAATGTTAAACAGATGTACCTCTTGACCTTTTTGTCTTTTGCTCAAGTGGTGTCTGTTTGTTTTTCGGGGAGAGATATTGATGCTTTGACAGTTTGAGGTTGTGAAAAATTCATTGTTGGCTTCTGTTAACATCCAGAAACGTGGCAAGGATGGATTATAACAGTGTCTTTGAAACCCTTGATTAGCCTCATAAGAGATGGTTGCAGTTTACAGGCAGATATAATGAAAGTAAGCACCTGTACAGAAAAAAAGCTGTAAATAGAGAATATTTATGATGCTTTTCTTGTGTGTGTCAGGGAAAAGATGCATCTGCGCTGACAGACAGAATGAAATTATGAAATGCAACCTGAGCTCGGGAGGCCTTTGGCTGAATAGCGGAACATTTATCACAAACAGTAATCGTTGGACACGTATCATTTACAGTCCAATAAATTGGGGCCTTCACTCCACTTTTGGCAAGCTTATGTTTAGATTTGGTTTAGCGGTTATGGAACCTAAATCGCTTATGACAGCAGAAGTGCCACTGATGGTGTGTTTCTCTACATCAGGGAAATTCAGCTGGCATTGCTTCAGGGGCCACTTTTGCAAAATGACAGGAGGCCAGAGGCCAGTCACAGCAGTCCCATATGTGTTAATAGGATTTTAGAACATATCCAGGGACATCATCAACATTTCTGGGACTTTAAGACGTTTCTAGGATTTAACAGCATATCTAGGATTTTAGGACTTTTAGAGGATTTCAGGACAGTTATAAGATTTTAGGAAATTTTGTGGGTTTTAGGACATTTATCTCTTTAAGGCATTTCTAGGATTTTAGGACTTTTCTTGGGTTATAGCATGTTTCTCAGATTTTAGGATGTTTTTAGAATTTTAAACTGTGCCTAGAATTTAAGAACATTTCTTGGATTTCAGGGCATTTCTAAGATTTTACGACATTAGTGGCTTAACTAGGACCTCTGTCAGGGGTGTGGGAGATCCTCCGCTGCACTTTTTTTTGATAAACAAGTTCTATTTTGATGCTGTTTTATGTACTCTGGCACCTTTTGTATACTAAAAGTTACAAACAATTCCCAGTGTGAATCTCTTTATTTTTTATTGTGAATTAGAAAATGGTTGAGAGGCCACCTAGGACCCTACCAGAGGCCAAATTTAACCCCCAGACCGTGAGTTGAGTATCACTGCTCTACATGAACTGACAAAGAGACATCATTCTGTGTGTCCATGTATGTGCTCACGCTCCAGTGCATGCATATGCATGAGTCGGCACGTCCGCGTGTCCATTAAAAGTCCATTTTCTTTGCAGCTGTTGTAACTCAGTGCGGTGAGTGTGTGTTTGAGAAACAGGAGAGCTCACAGCTTTTCCCTCGTGTTCTTTTATCAGTCATGGAACATCCACGGCAGATCTGAAGCCGCACCACTGTGAGACGCCCATTCTGTCTCCCTGGCCGTCTGAGCAGCCCGCTGTGAGAGCCAGTGTGGCTCTCTGGGTGATGAATATGAACTTTCTGAACTCCACTTGACATCTCAGCCATCTTTGTGCACCCTACCTTTTACACAGACACAGGAAGCCCCTGAAAAGCTTGTTTCAAAACTGCACCAATTCAGCATTGCACTCCTGCTGCACTGTAAGACTCACAGAGGACAGTTTAAGGAGAAGGATCAAAATTGATGCTGCAGAATCTGAGGTACTGTCCTGTATTGTCTACAATGCATTCTTCTTCCTTGTTGAAACCGCAGTAACGCACAATGCCACATCACCACTGACAGTTGAGTTAGAGATTTGGTTGTATTATTCTATCAGAAGCATATGAGCCATGAGCCTCAAGCAGAGACGAGGAACAGGCTGCAGCTCACTTCTTTATAACTCCTGGAATTTTCTTTTCCCATCTCCAACTTGCAGTCTTTAGTCCCAACTGGCTTAAGTGACAGCACTTGAGTCTGTTTATCAGACTTCACAGAGCCCCCCCTAGAGCCACAAAATACTTTATATAACTTTTTTCCTTTTCCCCACATTTACAATCATACCCCCAAACTCCTGTAAACAGACTTGGATTTGTAAAAGTGGTGAATATCTTTTTGTAACAAAAAACTAACAATCTAAGTATTCCATTATATAATTTAAAGTGTGGAAGTATGGGGAAATACATACGGAACAACCACAATTCTAATATTCATCCTTTAAAAAAAAGACATGAGAATTGTTAAAAATAATAATAAAGGGAACACTCACAGAGAACCAACATACCCAATCTTTATCAAATTACAGGCACATAAATTCAAAGATCTGGTTGACTTCAAAACAGTTTAAATGTTCAGAGCAAAAAATCATCCACAATGTAATAATATACGAAAGTTGCTTCAGAAAAGGCACAGATTTTGTACCATAAAATGACTTTGGTAGAAATTAAAGTCACCTATTTGAATATCGTGTGAGTAAAACTCCTTAAAGTATCTGATATTTTCTGTACTTAAGTATCAAAAGTCATTTTATGGTCTAAAATGTGTTTAAGCATTGAAAGTAAAGGCATACATTAATGTATGAATGCACTGAATATATTTATATAAATTTCTTTTCTTTTTTTTTGCCATTTACTTATTTGGTTGTGCAATGCATGTGTAATCGAAAATTAATGGGTTGGGAAAGAAGAAGGAGTCCCAATGTCCCTGTAAAGATAAATGCTGACTAAAGCGTAACCTTTTGAACATTTAGAAAGCAACTTTCAAAAAATGTTTTCAGAATTTTTTTCATTTTGGTACAAGTGCTCTTGACTATTCATAAAATATTCTCTACCCAAGAGAGGAGCAAAAAATAAAACATTGCTGAATCCCAAAATTCAATGGATACAAACAAAATAAGAACAAATCATGGATACAAGTAGACAATTTGTTCATCTGTTGTTACTTTAATGAGGCCCAGTGTTATATGTATGAAACATGGAAATTAGTTGTTTGTGAAAATATACAGTACAGTTTTTTTCTGTTGATTTGTGTTTTTCTAACTCTCCCCACTAGCCTCCCCACTTCAAACTAGTTATGAATACATAACTGCCATAGGTGCCTTTTGGCATTGTGCACTTGCAACAGCAGTCCTATGGAAGCCTAATATTCATATTAAATGACGACTGATCCATGATGACGCCCTGTGATGGTGTCAGACTTTGTAGTCATAGATCTTCTGAGTCCTCTTACATGTGGCACCATTCTGTAGCTCTGACCTCCTTTGCAATTTGTTTGAATCCCGCTCTGACCCAAGCAGAGAGCAGAAACTCGGCAGCTTGACCCGGCTTTAGATCTGAACTCTCTGCTCAGGCTAACCTACATTAACTTTCCACACTGGCTTGATACACAGTTTGATCTCAATGCCATGTCCCTCTCAGTCATCCAGCCATCAGCCTTGCTGTTATTTTTCCTTTGACAGGTCTGAAGAAAGGTGGAGCAGGCAGGTGTCTGGGTCCATTTCCGGCATGCTGTGGGAAGGCAAATTTCTTTTCTTTGAGTTTCACCCAATAACATTATTACACCGAACCATGCCATGTCACAGAGTTTTGGTAGTGATCTCATATTGTACATAGTTTTTTGTATGTGGCTCTGTATAAAAAAAGCATAACAGAATGAATAAATGATAGGCCCACACTTTGAAAATACATCAGTTTAACCGAATTGACTCTTCTCCAGAATGAAAGACAAAAAAGAGAGAGAGGGAGAAGAAGGGGAGAGAGAGATTGAGAAGAAGAAAAAAATAAACAGGAGGAAGAGAGAGGGAGATAGGAAAGAACAATAGATTGTATTTTTTTTTTAATCAGTTTTCCCTTGAAAAACTAATAATGGCAAAAGCACACTTTTTCACACATTGTACATCCATGTCACACATTTCCGATTAGATGTGCAATTTTAACACTTGAATAATGTAATTGCATGCACACAGTTTGTCCAGGAAAAGGCATTTCATTAAGCTGATACATCTGTAAATTTTAGTCTTACACATGCACATGGAAGATGACAAGAAAGAATCATCAGTATTATTGTCAACTACTGTTACTTAATAAACATCACTTACAGTAGACAATGAAGTAGGTAGTAAAGGTTAGAAAACAGTAGAAAGCAGCATGGAGGCCAGTGAAAATGTTACCATGGCTTTTTATATATCTCTCACTTGTTCAGTATCTCATTCAAACTCTGTGCTGGCTAAATTTGGAATGATGTGAGAATGCAGCTTGGACGGAGATGGATGGTTATTTTGTGGCTACCTGTCAGAGCATTTTGCCTGCAATTGGGCTAAAATTCTTGTTGTGTTGTATTTCCATCACTGGCAATGAGATTTGGAACCAATTAAAACCTACTGCCAAGTCATTTGACCTCTAAGTAAATGTGGATTGTAACCTTTTAAAAAAATGAAAAACTCAAATGTTTTTTTTTTTTGTTTTTGTGTGTGTGTGTTATGGGAAAGGGGGCTCTAGAGACAACATGTGGATCTGGGACCTGGGGGGAGACCCCCTGCTTATTTTCACTATAAGGTGCCACTTCAGGTGGTTTAGGCATCAGATCAGAATAGTTTGCCTCCATTTAAAGGCATTCCAGGTATGGCCAACTGGGAAGAGACCTCAGGGCAAACCAAGAGCACACTGGAGGGATCATATGTCCCACCTGACCCCGGGACACCTCCGAATCTCCCATGAGGTGTTGGAAGAAGTAGCTGGGGAGAACAGTGTCTGTGATGAATAAGCTGACTGACTGGGAAAAAAAAACATTAATAAATAAATGGACACATTTATCTCTACCTTGAGAAATCCCCCGTCCACTTCTTATTACTTCACACTCTCGACCTTGCACACCTTGAGGTGTAAATAAAATACCTTGCCCTCCTAGCCCGGCACAAAAGCTTTGAAAGCCTCTGACTAGATGGATTGGTGAGATTGAGGGAATCTTACGTGGTATGATGTACACGCACGCACGCACGAGCGCACACTCACACACACACACACACACACACACACACACACGTAGACTCTCAAATCAAGGCTGAAAATCTGAGCTGTTTGCACGGGCGTTGCTCTCTGCTCTCAAGGTCACAGTATGTTGTATCAGTGACAGAATCAGGAATTCTCAGCCTTTCCTGACTGATTTAGGCCTTAGGGAAATTTGTTGCACCACCAGACTCAAGTGTTGTGTGTGTGTGTGTGTGCATGCGTGTGTGTGTTTAACATACTGGAGTTTGTGCTGACATGTGCAAGGACGCCCTCAAGCACATGCACTCGTGTACGAATCCATATAGAGATTAGGGGACATTCATTTGCTCACAGGGGAATTCAGTCTGAACCTGATGCACAGTTGCAGCAGGCGAGGGAACACACACTCTCACACACGGTGCACTCAATCAGCACAGCATACAATATTCCAACATGTTCATATTCAAAGTTGTCACATCGCAGCTTTGCAGTGGACTTTCTTACAGTGGAGGTGTCCTTCTGCGTCCGCCATTACTTTCCAAGATGCCGCTAAGATGTGTCAATAATAGCACAAGCAAATGGTGGGTTATGTTTAGAAAACAACAGCAACCAAAGCCAACAAATGCATATGCTGGCAGGGAAAATTAGGATTAGGCGAGGGAAGATCGAAAGTAAGGTGTCGAAAAAAACCCCATCACATTCAGACGACACAACACCTTTAGGCTCTTGATATTGCATCATAATTGGCAACATTTAAACCTGACTCTGTCCTGCCTCTTTTCATGTGTTTTTTGCAACAGGTTCTGTACGGCACTGTTCTTAAGTGATGCTGACTGTGTGCGCATCATGTTGACAAGCCAGATGCCGTCCGGCTGTCCGCCATCATATAATAACACCATGCCTGTCGGTGTCTGGCTACATTCGCAGCAGATGCCATCCAGCGGCATGTCATGCATACGTGAAAGGTGTTTTCTGGCACTCCAAAAGCACTGTCAAAGCTTTAAAAGCTGTGCTATTTTTTGAGTCTGGAATGAGAATGGGCTGTTATATTTAGGCAACATAAGCACATGGCAACCAACGGCGGGACATCAACAAACAAGTGTGCTGGCACAAATGGTTAGGATTAGGCAATAAGGGCATAGATAGGTTTAGGCAACAGAGGCACATGTACATGTAGGTGTAGGAAAAAACATCAGATTCAGGTGGAAGGCAAACACTGGATTCCCACAGGAAAGTCCTGGATTTGCTGGACCTATTCACTCTCCTGTCCACCATATAGGAACCTTTGTACTCCTTATATCATGTCATTACTGGCAGCATTTCAACCTGACACTATCCAACGGCATATCGTGCAGATGTGACAGGTTTTGTCTGGCTGCATTCTCAACTGATGCCACCTGTTCACATGTCATACTGCTGCAGAAGGTGCCATCAAGCCATCCCGCGGCATATAATAACACCATGACCAACTGACTGTTTCGTCCTGTCATGTTCTCAGCTGAGGCTGTCCAGTGGCGGATCAAGCAGACGTGAAAGGTCATCAAATACCAAAAGCAGTGGTATTTGATGACTTTGAGATGTGACCACTGCTGCAGAGGTGTCCTGTTGCACTAACTGCATCATGGTATCAAGTAGAATATTTAGCCCAGTAGCAGCACGATGGTGGATAGGCTTAGGTAAGAATCTCTCAGTTCCTCCTCTCCTTGCGTGCCTTTGTCCCTCCTTCTCTTCCTCTCTTTGTCATTGTCTCTTATCCCATTTCTCTCCCTACCTCTCCCTACCTCTCTCACCTCTGGCCATATCAGCTTGGAATTATTTTGACCAGGACGTCATCGCTGACAAATACCCCTCCATCCCACAGGGGCCGAATCTACCCATCCTTCTTTCCACAGAGGTGCCCTTCATCTAAGTGGGAGAATTTAGCATCTCCTTCTCTCTCTTTCTCTACACACACACTCACACACACACAGGCATAAAATTCAACATTCAAACTGCAGTGACAGATTCACAGTAAGACTTGAGTTATTACATGTTTCAGACCTTTGTCTCCTTGTCAGCTGGGATGATTCATGCCTCTGGGTGCTCCCGCTCACTGCCTGGGCCTTCTTTTTCTTCCCTCAGTTTGTCTCTTTCTTGCCACTAAATGCTTATTCATGAACGTGCACACAGATATACACTCTGGAATGCCATATCTCCACCTCTGAAAATGTGAAGGCGCTGTGAATCACTGCCTTGAAAGTGAACTGAAAACTAGTGAATAGAGAGGTCAGAGTTTATTAGTCAGTTCAGTGGTTGTAATGCGTTAAAAGCTTCAAGTTAAACACAAGACATAAAGCTGAATCATAAATCGTCGGGTTGGCTTGAGTTCATACAGTGAAGTGTTTTTTCTTGTGCAGATGCAAACAAGCAGGTTTCTGCAGGCATGCCAGCAGCTCTTTGTGATGCTTATTGTAAAGAAAGCTGATGAAAAGATGGATAATATCGAGGTCGGTCAGCATAGTGGTGGATGAGTTAACATGCTCTTATTGACAACAAGTAATGATTACCACATTCATCATCTTATTTGAGTAAGAGAACATGGTGAATTTGCTAATTAGCACCAAACACAGAATGGATAATTAGCATAATCAACGCCCTTAAAACTGCCATATAGGGCAGACTGTAACACTTTAAGTGTAACTATACACAATATTCAGTTGAAAAGCGATATATTTGGGTATTTAGTATGGTTGTTCATTGATTCAGGTTCAATTCTACATCTGAGTGTGAGCATTCTACAAATTGTGTTATAAATATGCATAGTGACCATCCTAAAGGTTTAAATATATAATATCCAGTTGAACACGCTAATTTTAGCCTGTTTACTATCAAGTTTTAGTGATGCGCCGCCACTAAATACCATCAGTCTTCATCCAATCAGCACTTTGATCCAAATTAGTTTGAACCAAGATTGAAGGAGACCCTGAATAAGCAAGAGATATATAAAAGAAGTAACCTTTACAAAGTTGTGGTACTGAACACCTGCCTCTTTTTGTTGTGTACGATTGATTCAAGCCTGACAACTTCACTTGATTTAATTCTCTGTTGTGCCTCATTTGCAATTTGTTTTACTACGTTATTTCTCTTGTGTGCCTTTTTTTGTTTGTGTCTGTATCTATCTGTTTTTGTATGTTATGACTGTTAAATACTTTGGCTAACGGTGGTTGTTTTTAAATGTGCTCTGCAAATCAATTTGGACCTGAATTGAAATCTTTTCATTTTCCGCTTAATACTATTGCAGTTAGAATATATGAGCTGGAGAACTGTTTATGAATTCATTTCCTGGCCACAGTGAATAAATCGTCATGTTTAAAGGCACTGGGATAACAGTTTGACATACTGCTAACTTCTAACAGCTAACTATTGACTTGAAGCTTCAGCTTCAGAGCACAACCATGGCAGGGTGCTTCAAAATAAAAGCTCCAGTGGCTCTGTTTTATTTAATTATGAAAACACGTCATTTAACTTTATTGTACCAGTACTTTATCTTTGTTTAATTTTAATCCAACTATATTTTTAACTTACTATAACAGAACTTTATTTTACTACTACAACAGTACTTTATTCAACTTCATCATAACAGAATAAAGTTAAATTGATTTAACTTTAATATAAAAAATATTATAGCACTTTAACTTTACCATAACAGTTCTTTGTTTAACTTAATTATAAGCGCACCTTTTTAACTTCATTACAACATTGCTTTCTCTAACATAATTCCAACAGTACTTAAACTTTATTATAACAGTTCTCTAACTTCTTCAACGACACTACTTTATCTAACTTAAGTACAACAGCACTGATTTAACATTATTTTAACGCAATTTTATTTTAACTTTATTATTACTTCAGCTGTTCATTGAACATTATTTTTTAGAACTTTTTTCTTTAACTTTAGTGTAACTGTAGTAAATTAAATATTTTTTTTATATTTTAGTTATATTAGAAGTAGTAGTAGAAGTGTTTTTAAGACATAGAAATACGTATTGTGTATTTGGATAAAATCTAAAAATATTATTTTCAAACCAAATCATGCATCCCTATGAGTCAACCATTTTTCTGGATTTGGTGGTTTCAGAACTGTTTTTTATCCTATTTTTAAGGGACCAATATTGTGAATCTCACAATAACTTCCTGCTAAAGAGAATGTTTTTTTTCCCATTAAACCCCTCTTTATAACACTTTTATTCAATCCTGGTTTTCAACCGACAAGTGACTGCTATGTGAAAATGTTTCCCGTATCTATATGCACTGAGTTAATCAAGGAGAATACGAGAGTATATAACACATGCAGTGTTTCTGTATCTGTATCTCTGCTCTTTATCTGCCTCGGTCTCGTTTTCTCCCTCTACGACGCACGTCTTCCCACCGTCTGTCAATCATAGCCGCACTTCATCTCTCCACCGTACTGCTTCAGCACGTCGCCCACATTTCCATATCTGATCGGCTCAGCGTTCCCTCCCCCCACCCCCTTATCTCGGTCCATTCTGCTGCGTACAGATGTGTCGAACCTGTGTTAAATAAGCCCCTGGGCTCAGCGGGATGCTTCTCTGGCACTGGAAGAATAGATGTAATCCCTCTGTGTTTGAATATGGCTTACAAAGTCAAAGCTTTCCCCGCACACCTGCCTCACAGATAGCCACGTGCAAACAGCTCGAGCTGTGTGCGTTAAAAGAGCGGGCTGCGCTTATCTCCTCCTGCACAAAGTGGACATGGGACAATCGAACAGCGCAGCCCAAGGGGGAGGCGTCAAGGTTGGTTGTAATTGTGAATCAAAAGCTTACACAGATGAACGAGTCATTTGGATTTTTTTTTCTTACTTTTACAAGACTTCTTCACTCTTTATTTATTGTGTATTTCTGAGCACCACTCAGAAGGATAAATGTTAATGTTGTTCTGTCCAAACGTCGTCATCCATCACTCCTGGATGTGTTTGTGCGCTTTGCTGAGAATCTGTCTGTCTGCCTGGTGTTTTCCTCTCTCCCTCATTTCCCAAAAATGCAGGGCTGTGTTGGTTGTTTTTTTTGCCAGAGACTGATGGATTTGCTCATTTTTGTTCCATCACAAACTCAAAATGGGACACTTAAAAGTTTTATGAATGCGACTTTGCACTTTCTATCCAAATGTTTAGCTGTCGGCTGTGTTCACTGACCACTTGCAACCTTGGACATCCCATTAAAGAAGATGAAATAGTAATGACAACCAAAAAACCAATAAAGACGAGGAGAAGAGAAAGTGAAGTTCAGTTTGAGTGCTGATCTTTGACTCACAACCGCCTTCAAACAAGAGACGTCAGCTTTATTTCCTACTGCGCAATTCCCATGATGCTTTGAGGGAGATGTTTTTTTATAGTTTTGGGCAAGTAGGGCTTCATAAAAGATGCCTTAAATGAAATTCTCATTTTCTCCGAGATATTTGCGCTGACCTGGAGGTCTTTCGATTAGTGTGTGCATTTCTCTGAGCCTTCCTCTCAAGCACATTTCCTAAGTCCCGCTGCCCTTTCTTTTTATAATCCACATTTACTCTGCACTCACAGAAATATTAATATTTGATGGGGACCAGTTGGAGAAACGCAAGGATGAACTCCACACGTGAAATAGTAGAAATGCTCTCCTCTTGATCACACTCAAGAATAAATTGGACTTGGTGATGTTCGTGGAATATGCTCTGAGGGCCGTGTCACACAAGGGGACATAGAATACTATCTGTCTGTGTGACTGTCTTATATAAGACAGGACAGGTGTTTTTCTCAGGCACTACCCATCCAGCCATTGATATCACTTCTGTCCTTTTCAGTACTTTAGCACATTTAGATTCTGAGCTGTAAATTATGAATAAGAAAAGCATGTTTACATGTGGAGGTTGCAATCAAGTGCCCAGCCATCAGGGATAAATAATGCGAAGTTATGTTATGGTGTGTTATGCATCCATATGAAGCCCAGAAACCTCATTAATATGAGCTTGAAGATGTGTGTTTCCTGCAAACATTTAGATGTTGCATGTTGGAGACAGTAAGCTCCTAACAAAATAAAGACTGTCATTGGTGACTGAGCTGTAATAACTTAGCTACTGTAACAGCCCAGCTTGTTCTCATTCCGAACTCATAAAGTACCGTTGCTTCGGTGATGCTTTTGGCCGGAGACGGCGATGGCAAGAGCCACCTTTCAAGTCTGCATGATATGTCGCTGGATAGTGTGAGGTGAGACAAGAAAATCTAACCCTGAACACATCACATGGTGCCACTCTATCAGAACCATCTGTGTCTACTTATGACGTTTTAGGTATCCTGTTTCAGCTGTTCACACTCTGGGATGCCTTTATGGTGATCTCAACAAATGTGCATTGTGGGATGATGCAGATCATTACCTTGATGTCACAGCATGCACAAAGAAGCATTCAAAGATTCAAAGTGTTTATTGTCATATGCACAGTATGGAAACATGTTTCCCTGTACAATGAAATTCTTACTTAGCTACTGCCCCTTATTTTAACACAACAACGCAGACCATCACCATGGTTAGGATCAGGCAACAAAGTCACAGATGGATGGGATTCGGCAAAAGAGGCACACAGTGAGGTGTAGGAAAGAACACACATATGCACATGGGAAGTGAACTCCGGACTCCTGCACAAAAGTTGATTGTTTGAGTGACCCCCATCCACCTCCCCACCCGCTCTATAAGCACACTTACTCCTTATTACGTCACACTATCCTTCAGTGTTTCATGTGCACACAGCCAGTTCTGTCCGGCCGCCATCTCATGTGCATACAATAACAATGCCACCGTGTTGTCATCTGATGCCATCCAGCGGTGTTTTGGGAGGACGTGAAAGTTTTTAGCGTACAATCAAAAGCCGAAAGCACTGACAGAGTGGCGCTATGTGAGGAGTTCAGAGTGAGAATGGGTTGGGTGAAAAAGTAGCCAGACAGAATCAGTCGCAGTGTTATTACATGTCGGCGGCCTGCCAGCTTTGCATGATGCACAAATGGATGGCGTCACTTGGGAATGTGGCTGGACAGCACCTGCTGCATCTACATAAAGCTCCAAAGACCGGCATCAGGGAAAAAACTTTGCCAGTGACGCCAAGCATGGATGGTTAGGATTGGGGAAGAAGGCTTATGGTAAAGTGTAGGAAAAAAAACTTACATTCAGACAGGAAGCAAACACCAGACTGCATGAAAGTCAGATCCACTGCCTCTCCCACTCACCCTCGCACTCCTTCTAGTAAGTCGTTACCAGCAGTGTTTCAACCTGATGCTGTTCTGGGGCGTATCATGCAGATGCAACAAGTTATGGCTGGCAGCTTCTAATACCATTGCAACTGGTTCTGTCCAGCCACGTTCTCAGCTGAAG
This sequence comes from Plectropomus leopardus, assembly GCF_008729295.1. NCBI lineage: Eukaryota > Metazoa > Chordata > Actinopteri > Perciformes > Serranidae > Plectropomus > Plectropomus leopardus. Next base: position 2,807,387 of record NC_056472.1, read on the forward strand.
CTGTCCAGGGGTATATCATGCAGACGCTAAAGGCAGCTTTTGGCGTCAGAATCTTACACCATAACCACTGTCAAAGTGGCAGTATTTTATGACTTTGGAATGACAAAGGACTGTGTGGACAGCTCCTGTGGCTCCACATCCATGATACGTGAAAAGTCTCAGCACATAGCTATATTTCTTTCTTACACAGCATAGCACTTTACCTTCTATCTCCATTCTTGTCAAGAATTTCCTTTGATACTTCTGTAATAAGTACAAAAGACAACAAACTCATTAGACATGGATTATAACTACTGATGCAGTATCAGTACAGTATCAGTGATGTCAATTTAAAAACATGGGAGATCATTTCTGAAGCAGAAGTACTAGCCAAATCCAGTCAGATGAAGGCAGACTGTTTTCATGGCATGGTTTGAAATTGTTCATTAACACCTAACACTTTGGATCATGCGCTGTACACTACATACAACTGCCAATGACAGAAGGGACTGCGTGTCCTGTCCAGAGATGGGATTTGTATTTATCAGGCACTCGGATACATAGAAAAGATGGTGAAAAAAGTGATTTTTATTCACAAAAACAGCACACATGCCCCACTTTTAGACAAAGTTCAACTGTCATTACAGTTTCACAATAAAGAAAGCTTAAAAAACCTTTGACTTCAGTCTGTAACTTAGTGGGATATTTACCAGACCTAATGCAAATGACTGTCATGGGTGCCGTGAACAGATAATACAATTCTAATAGACCCACTTAATATGTATTTAATTGTCTCCTGTGATCATATCACACTGGACTGGACCTGCTATGAGCCATTAACAGGAAGGAAAAACCCTAATTCAAGCTGGAGGACACTGAGGAGAGGAGAAAGGTAAAATGGTGTGAAGAAAAACAGGCTTTTCTGTCTCATGTGGTTGTGCTGAACAGACAATGCTGATGAAGTGACCTTCTGTGTTTCTTTTAATTTGCTTCAATGTTCTTTGCTGTCATCGCCAAAGTTTTTTCCGTCGTCTGAACTATTACTGGAGACAGAGCACAGTTGCCTCATCTCTCTCTCTCTCTCTCTCTCTTTTTCTTTCTCTCTCCCCCTGGCTATACTGTCTCTCCCTATTTGTCTGAGCATCATCTCCAGTTGTAGTGTTTGTTTAACACAAATCTGTAAAATGTTCGCTCACAATAAAATGTTGATATTATGTGTTCCTGCAGAACATACAGCATTTTTTAGCCAAACATTTCTGGAGACTACCATGGAGCTGTGTGGTGAACTTCTGGCCTCCAGGCCGTGTACGGCCCACAAGACCATTTGATCTGGCCTGCCATGCAATTTTACACATAAATATAAACTCAGGGGAAAAATGTTGACAGCAATTACTTCTCTGAGATAACACTGACGGCTATGCATGTCTGAGTCAGATTCAGGGTCAGTTAACACAAGTGAGTTACGTGCCATCGTGTGATAACATGGTGAGTGCCAAGAAAAGAAAAGTGGAGAATGCAGAGTGTCATGTTTTCCAGGAGAAATGGACAAACGATTTGTTTATTTGTTGAAGTAAAAGGTAAGCCACTTTGCCTAGTTTGTGGCGTGGCACTGGCAGTGATGAAAAAGACCAATCCCCAGCATCATTACAGCTCGAAACATGCTAACTTGGATGAGTTGAGAAGACAAGTGCATTTTGATAAAATTAGCACTCTTTGTCAGAGTCGGGGTGCCCAACAATCAGCTTTCACCAGACCACAGACTGACAGAGACAATGTTAGGAGGGCAAGTTTTGTGGTGAGTGAATTTATAGAAGCTGAAAACTCATGCAGAGCGAGTTTGTAAAGGAGTGTAATTTACTTGTAATAATTGTGAAACCGTGATAACTGTGGTTTTTCATACTATCGAGATCTATAATCATTGCATAATAAGTGCTGAATTCAGTATGGCCCTCGGAGGACTTTATAAAAATTGAAAAGACACTTGATAGGAAAAAGGTTCCCCACCCCAGCCAAAGAGGAACTGCTCACTGGGAAGCTCTAACCCTAACCCTAAATGATGATAAACTGTTTAACTCATTGGAATTAGACCATAGGAGGTAAAATCATTTAATTAAATGTTAGAGCAGTTTCAATCCCTTTTGATATTGTATTAAAATCCCTCTGAGACCTGCTGGAGATCCTCATGGTTCCTACTTTTCAACAGGGTAATGGATTGTAAATAATGAATATATTCAACATTTGCAATTGGTGTGGCAAGGATGGACTTTAAAGCAGATCAGGGAATGTAAAAACCATTCCTCACACCACAAGAAAATCTGGTGAGACAGTTAGAAAAATCTGGACTTCGCTGACGATTGTCAGGAGGGGAAAATTTGACTCAAAATCAGCTTCATTCTTGTGTAGTGTACCCAAGTTTACAAGGGTGTAGGTTTGGTTTAAAAATTGAGGGAGGCCTGAGTCATGTAATTACCCTTTGAAACCTAAGCAAATTGGCTTGATTTCTTCAAAAAACATGGAAAAAAGGCAACCTAACAAGACAGGACCTTTAATGAACACAAAAAAGAAAAGTAAAAGGACAAACAGGAAATTACCTGAAAGAAGTTTAAAAGTAAAATGAAAAATAATAAATATATCTTCACCGTAACCTAATTAATCATAAACAGGAAATGACCCATAAAACTAGCAAAAAATTGGTAAAACAGTAAGAAAATTACCTTAAATGAACAGAAAAGAAGAAAAGTAAAAGGATGAAAACAGGAAAGGACCTAAAAAGTGCTAAAATAAAATAAAATTAATAATAAAAAAAAATCTATTTTTTTCTGTAACCTAATTTTGAATACATAACTATCATCATCATAAATGATGTTTTCTTGGTATTTTTCCCTTGTTATTTGATAATTTTCTAATGATTTCGCTCTCTCTCTTTGGCTGAGGGTTTAGCAAATGTCATTTTCTTGTCACCTTTTATTAAAAAAAAAAAATCTATTTAGGAAACATTCAATGTCAAGTTTTTGCCTTTGCCCCATGTTGGGGGGGGGGGTTTCTCTTGTTTCAGTGGTTTTAACTAGGTATGCATGATATATCGGCCAACATATCGTCATATATCAGCAGATGTTAGTCATTGTTCCATACTGCAGCATCGGTCCAATCAGCAAAACTGGTCCATTGTTAACAGCAGATGTTTGTTTACATCTTGCTGCCACTCTGTGTCTCAGGGCGGCGTGGGTGTTAGGGTTTGTGTGTGTGTTTTACGTTAGGCCACACAGAAGTCGCAATGCAGAATGTGATTTACATGCAGAAGAAGAAAGCGAAGCAATGTCTGTGGTCTGGGCATTTTTCACTGTGAAAAATTAGACACGCGAATTGCAGTATGTAATACTTGCAACATCGAAGTAATGCGAGGAGGATGCTGTGTCAAATCCGTCAACACCACCAATTTATCACGCATACGAAGAACTGCCATCCAGAATTTCACAAACAATATCAGGAGCAAGCTAACAGCCTAAACCGCAAACAGCCTAAACTGCTAACAGCAGCAGCAGCAGCAGTTGAGAGCCCAATACAGCAAGCACTTGATCAAACAAGGAAAATAAGCAAGGATGATGCAAAGGCCAAGTTGATCACAAAGAAAATCACAGAGATGTTTGCCTTTGACAACCAAACATTTTCCATAGTGGAGGACCAAGGATTTCGCCAGTTTATAGAGCACATTGAGCCCCACTACAGCCATTCAAGTAGCTGCTACTTTTCAGACATTGCCCTCCCTGCTTTGCACGACATGGTAGCTAAGCATATTCAGAAGTTGTTAGACAGCAGTGTGAATGACATTAGCTTCACGACGGATATATGGAGCTCCGACATAAGTCAGATGAGTATGTTAAGCCTTACTGCTCTATGGATCAATGATAACTTTGAAATGAAATGAAAAGAGAATCAGTCGCAGAATAATAATAATAAGTATTATTATTATTATTATTATTATTAATAATAATAATAATAATAATAATGATGATATCCTGTATCAAATATCTACATTTCAAGCATCTAATGTAATAAGACCGACTCTGCTGTGTTACTTTTTGTTGTTGTTGTTGTTATTATGATTATTGTGGTTATTATTGTGGTTATTATTTATTAGTAGTAGTAATAATAGTATATTATCATTATAATTTATTTATTTATTAAAATTATTATTATTGTCATACAGTTATTGAGGACTACACCCGTCACACTATCAGTTGAGAAAAAAGACACATTTGCAAGGAACATATTGAAAATAATAAAGCTTTATTTTAGAACAACAACAACAACAACAACAACAACAAAAAGTAACACAGCAGAGTCGGTCTTATTACATTAGATGCTTGAAATGTAGATATTTGATACAGGTAAATGTATGTATCTTTGCTGCTTCTGGGTTGTACGTAGTTAGTGCCAGTCTGAATGAAGGCAGCCCAACACGTAGCCGTTTGTGGTGTGTTGCTACATATTTTGGGTTTTCTTCCAGTCTCTCCTGAAGAACAGCACATAGTTCAGAGAGCTCCTGGTTTCTAAAGGATGGTGGCCTCACAATCCGCAGCTTCCTCATCAGCAGTGCTGTCATCCTCCTTCGCAACCCTTACTGTCTGGCTCAGAGGGTGAACAACATTGGCGAATCAATGCGCAGAAACTGATGATGTAACCACGCTCACTGCGGAGCCTCTAGATGTCTAAACAGTGCATGTTTGGTATCAGTTGAAATCTTCGATTTTCCACTTAAAGTGAGTTTTTAAAGCATGTTGTTAGGAGCAGATTTAGTTTTTTGGGGGGCCTGGTGCCCCAGTCTAACCGCCCTTCTGTGACCCCTCCACCCACACACACAGTTTTGGTGTACGTACCTATACCTATGTACCTGATTAGACTAAATTTACTGTTTTACTGTTTTGTGCATCTTTTCTGTCACACACACACACACACACACACACACACACACACACACACACATCATTGCATTTGTATAGCTCACAGATTTGTCATTTGCTGTTTGCAGACTAATGTTTTTTCTGGTTGTTAGGCAGAAACACTGTTTCATTGCTTGGGAAATTTACTTTAGAGAACATTAAAAATGTGTATGTGCACAGACTACAGTATCTGTTACAAATATTTAAGTTTGATAAGCAAGGAAATAGGACGTTTTCATATGTTTTATTTACCCTTGAGTTGAAATTGACTTGAATGTAAAACACCTTTTGCTCTTGATAAGACACTGCTGTCTGTTGGTATGAATATTGACAACTTTCATTAGTCTGAAAACCATGTCTGGTGTTTAGTTTTTTGAGCCTTTTACATCTATGATCCAATTTTTTTTCAGATGTGAGTTAAACTGGACTTTTTGATTAAATTATACTTGCTACAGGTTGTAAAAGTAGTAGAAAACAAACAATGTTAGTTGTGTTTTTCATTGTGTCCTTGTAACTTCTTGATAGGAAACAGTGCTATAGAACTATGATTTATGGGCTTTTCCAAATGTTTTGAAAATAAAAAAGACATTTCTTTTTCAAATTCGCAGTGTGTACATGTGCTTTCAATATGTACAAAATATGATTATCATCCAAACTATTTATACAGATCACATTGGCATCGGTAAATATTGGTTATCGGCCATAACAGCAATGTTGATATCGATTACCGGTATCAGCCAAAATTTTCATATTAGTGCATCCCGAGTTTAAATGCTTGTGAAATGTGTCTCAACACAGCACATAAAAACTGATGTCAATCCAGGTTCCAAAGGGTTAAACAATCTGAACCTGAAACAGCCTTCACCCATGATAAGGCATGGCAGTCTTTATGTAGCCTCAGAGGCAAAGTTCAGGGCAAGAAATTGTTGTACTCCTAGCTTACTGCTACAAGTGCTCATCAATACCAGACAGTGGCAAATTAACATTTTAAAAAGTCAGGGGGACATGTGGACATTAGGCTCATACCAACGAAGAACTCACTTTGGATTTGTCGGCCTCACGCTCGTCTGTTTTCAATCAAAACATCATCAAAACTTCAACAGCAGCCATCCCGTACACAGCACAAACCAGACCCCTCAAGAATGCAGATTTGGACGAGCTTGCCCATTCTGCACGTATTAATCTTGTGATTGGCGCATTGTTAATGATGGCATTTCATTATGTAGAGAACAACCTGCTGATGCTCTCACTGGCCTCTCCTCCTTTGTCCCGCTGTGTTTTTCCTCTGCGCTCACATTGGCGGCTGTATCATTTAATGAGATCAGACTTCATTAAAGAGGGCCCCTCACAACCTTCCCCAGGTCTTTTAACGCAAACGCTTCAATTAGCTGCAGCGGATGGCAGCAGATAGGAGCTGTTAGGTACAGAAAGAAAAAGAAAAGGCGGGAAGAAGGGAGGGAGTGGATCCTAATGAAGCTGGAGTGCTGTCAAAAGTATGTGTTGAACAAATCTTTATTTTCAGGTGTGAATTAGCGGTCTATTAGTGTGTTCATATATGTTTGTGTGTGTGTGTGTGTGTGTGTGTGTGTGTGTGTGTATGTGTGTGTGTGCAGACATTTACAGTAAAGCTCCCCAATAGTCAGAAGTCCAAGGCAGGCCTTTTCTCTCTTGGGCACATAAATAAATGTTCTGTGTCTGAAAGGTTGTCATGGCAACAACATGAGGAAAACGTCTGCCATGTCACTATGGTGATGGATTCCATGAAGCTTCTGTCGTGTTAAGAGCAGACACATCTGTGCAAAATGAATACTGCATGAAGCTCAGGCACACAAATCGACTGTCTGTATCATTTTTATGCAGAGACTGTGCACAGCATTTACAGTATTTACCTGTGGAGATCAGGAGCCAGCATTTATAAAGCCATGGACTTAATAAAGCAGTGATGCTTAGTTTACAGCACATGGGCCAAATGTAGACCTCGACAGGGTGCCAGTTGGCGCCCCAACAATTTTCTGATTCACAATAAAAATAAAGTGATTCACATTGGGAATTGTTTTGTACTTTTAGTATACATAAGGTGTCAGAGTGCATAAACAGCTTCAAAACTAGAGCTTTTTTTAAAAAAAAAGAAAAGCCGAAGGATCCCCCGCAGCCCCTGACAGAGGTCCTAGCTAAGCTCCACATGTCCTAAAATTCTAGAAAAGTCACAAAATCCTTGAAATGTCCTAAAGTCCCAGAAATGTCCTAACATCCCGGAAACCTTTAGAAATGTACTGAAATCTTAAAAATGTCCTAAAGTCCTAGAAAAACCCTTAAGTCTGAAAAATGTCCTAAAATCTGAGAAACGTTATCTAAATCCTAGAAATATCCTATAATCCTAGAAACACTCTAAAGCCCTGACAATGTCCTAAAATCGTAGAACCAACCTAAAGTCATGAAAATGTCCTAAAATCCTAGAAAAGTCCTAAAATTGTAGAAATGTTCTAAAACTTATGTTATATGATATACGATATGTTCTACAGTCCCAGAAGTGTTCTCAAATCTTAGAAATTTTCTAAATTCCTAGAATCGTCTTAAAATCTTAGAAATGTTCTAAATCCTAGAACTGTCCTCAAATCGTAGAAATCCTAAAATTCTGGAAATGCTTATTTTCTGGAAATGTTTAAATCCTAGAAATGCTCCAAAGTCCATAAATGTCCTAAAGTCCCCAAAAAATAGCCTAATATCCTAGAAATGTCCTAAAGTCCTAGAAACATATATGTGGCTGCTGCGACTGGCCCCTGCCCTCCTGTCATTTAGCAAAAGTGGCCTCTAAGCAGAGCATGTTAAGAATTCCTGCACTAAATGCTATGATTGAATCTTTACCTTGAGCTCAGCTCAGCCCTTGAAGGCCTTTTTTAAATCGGCCCCTGAGTGGCGTGGTGAAGCCTGAATGTGTCTGGCTGCGGTTTTAAGCACAGGATGACAAACACAGCCTCTAGGTACAGCGTTTTGAGTCAGATCAACAAGAAAGCGTGGCAGCTTGGAGATGAGTCTGAGGAAATTTAAAAAGCCTGTGTTGCTCGTTTGAAAGCAGAGAGACAGCCGTGCTGATTCTGGCCCAGGGGACATTGTCCAAACAGTGTTAGAACAGGGCTGTCCATTTGAAGCTTTGCTGTTTGGACAAAACTGTGTTCCGTTTTTAATCCTCTTAATCTTTTCAAAGCTGTGGCTTTCTAAAATGACTTGGCAGGTTTTCCCTATTACAGTAGGGCCCACTGCTACATGACATCACCGGCGGAACTTAAAGGGACAAACTGCTGAATTTCTTCATTCACAATATCTACTGCTGTGGTGACAAGGCACTGTTTTATATGTGTGCACTCTCACCAGAAACACACACAAAACATGGGCTGCCAACACTGATGCTGCTATTACAGTAATATGTTTACAGGTCTTACTGAAGATTATCTGTTTTAATGCATAATCAGATTGTGATAAATATCCATTTTTACATGAATAAACAGAAAGATTACCCTAGAAACAGATATTAAATAGACCATAAACATCAACACAGTAAATATAATATGGTTCTTTAATTCTAAATCATTTTGCTAACATTGGCAGACTGAATCCTGGACTGCAATAACTGTGGTAATCTCTCTACATCTGTATTATTCAGTGTTTGGACAAACTCACGGGCAACTTTATCTCCTACATTTTATTTTTATATCCAACTAACTAATCTCCACTGGCAACTACCTTTAGGACGATAACTTTTAGTTAAGGCACGGTCAGCAGCGGACTTTTCCTTTGGGCAAGGCAGGCAACTGCCTAGGGCCTCAACAGTCTTTTCATCTTTTTCCTTCTTTTCTGGGAGGCAAAAACAGAGGAAATCAACAATTCCTCTGTGAAATCATGGACTATCACCTCCCAGAAAACCCTCATGCGTGGCTGCTCCCATGTCTAAGGGGCTTGCCTTCCCATTATCGCTCACATAACACACCTACTGTAGTTTAGGAATATCCTACATACTTTTGAGTAAATGATCTGTGTATTTTTCTACCATTGTTTTTTTATCTTTCAATTTATAGAAAGCTGGGATATAGAATGAGAGAAAAAATGAGTTGTCTGCTCTTTCTATTCTGATCCGTGTGCTTTCACACATCAAGAAACACATTATCAAACTGGGATCTCTCAGAAGCTTGGCCTCGGTAGCTTTTTTCCCCCAAGGTGTAGGAATATACATTAATCAGAAAGCATTTTACATTATAGGCAGTGTGGGCAGCATGCAGAGTTTGGCTGGTGAAGACATGTTCAGCTATATTTGTTCGGGGTCAATGTGAAGTTAATTACTTGTGTCAAAGATAATCTGGGACATTATCCAAAATAGCACCCCAGCAGTATGATGAGCAGCAGTATGATGAGAAGGACTCAAAAGACATGCCTGTGAATGCAATCAACAAATGAACCAAATGGAAGGAAGAAAGTAAGAGAACAAATAAGACAGAAAAGAAGGGTGACAAAGAAAGCCTGACAAATGGACATTATCCAATCAGCCTGGACACGAGTGAAGGTTTCCGCCTGGTGGCAAAGTGGCCATGTGTTTTAAATCCTTCCTTCATGCACGGGACAAAGCCTGTCACCACCAACACTACCTCCCTATCCTTGTTTGACCAAACACTTGCACATTCCATCCTTCACATGTCAACAGGCTGACACTTGATCCTAATTGGCCCACTACTGCAGCGAGGGGTGTCTCGTCTCCCAGGCGGCAGTGTTTAAGTTCTAGCTGTGAAACCTGAGCACACCCACAGGGTCATTTCTCCCTGGGTGGGGAATCAAAAACTGGCAAACACAAACAAGACTTCCAGTTAAGGCCCCGGCCATCAAGGCATCACGGCACTCCGGCCGACACATCAAACAGGATCCCTGCTCCAGTTAGACTGGACCCCATTCCTGACAGGTCACGGGAGAAGCTCACTCCACTTCATCAAATGTACCCCCTCCATTCCAGCCTGTCAACAAACCAAGTGGATGGGGAGCGGCACATAAATAGTCACACTCACAGGACAAAGCTGTGTAAATACTAACAGGCTTACCTTAGTCCTGATAATCTGTTGATAGTGAGTATGACTGACCTGGGAAATACAAGTATGCCCCGAGTCTGTGACTGGAAGCTGTTAAAAGGCATCAAATAAGTATTGACAACATGACACTGTTCAGCACTAGCTTTCAATCAATTTCTTGTGCCTAAGTAGAAGCTGCAGCTTTAAGTAAGACTGAAAATTTGGCTAGGGCTATATATAGGCCGACATCATCTTATGACTAATATATCCCTTTAACCCTTTAAAACCTGGATTAACATTGGTGTTATGTTTGATTTCTTTCAAAACATGTTTACTACTATTTTCTGGTAATTATTGGGCAATGTCTTTGTAAGTTAATATTGCCTTCCCCCCATGTTTCTGAAACAAAACACACCAATTTGTTCAGGTTTCAGAAATGTCTTGTTCAGTTGTTTGGTAGAGCATATTATTAATCACTAAATCCCAATGAAAGATGTGTTCAGTTCAGCTCAATCTATCTCTACCTTTTGGTTTAGGTGTGTTGTGCTAAAAAAAAAAATGTTGGGTGGCATCAGACACTGATGCCAAAAGCCGCCTGTTGCAGCAGTATGATCAGCGGACAGACAGCGTCATTTGATAACGCGGTCGGATTGAACCTGTCGCTGTTGTGTATGACATTCTGCTGGATGGTGTCAGGTTAAAACAAAAGCTGCTAGTAATGATGTATTATAAAGAGCTGGAGGGTCCCTGTAGGGAGCGTGGTAGGGTAAGTAGATGATTCCAACAAATCCCAAACGTTCATTCAGAAGCCTGTTGTTTGTTGCCGGCATGAATGTAATCTAGCCATGTGCTATAGTTACCTAAACCTAAATACTCACTTCTGTTGCCTAATTCTAATCATGTGCTTTTGCTGACATCCCTGTTGATTGCGGCATCCTGGAACATCAACGGCAGACGCAGGAGGATATAGTGAAATATGTGGACACAGAGTCTACTTATAAAGCGACAATATGTGACTACTTGGGATGAGAACATTTTGGTCATTTAGCTGGACATATAAAACCAACTGCAAAAAATGTGTTTATCAAAATCTGAATTTTTAAAACTCACATTAAAAAAAATGTCCAGACTTATTCATAAAAATTAGATTAATGTTTTTGCTCATATGTCAAACTGCTGCTTCGGAGTCAAACTGTATCTGGAATAACTTGCTAACCAATTATACATCAACTATCCTGCAGTTTTACAATGCGATCAGATGAATTACATAATTTAGTGGCAGTCTGAATGATAAAATTACAAAAGTGGAGATTTTAGCCTGGGATCATTTTCAGAAAGTATCTAGTTGGGTAGAGATCTGCGACACACTGCAGGCAGACTCTCAGGGCGGACTAACTTGACGGCTCATAATTGGCCCTGTGAAGACAGACTGCTGAACTTTTGGGGTCCTCATATTGGTCAGAGGGTTATGGATTATTGGAGCAGCAGATAACAGTACAGAGCACAAAGTGTATCACAAAGGCCATCTCGGATGTTTTCACTCTGCTCAGTCTGCCCCTGTGTTTTTAACCTTTTATTTTACCCATTCCTGTTAACCTGTGGATTCTCTGTTGTCTCTGTTTGGATTGAAAGCCTTTGCCTCTAAGCGTTTGTGTCATATTTTCACCATTTAGGTCACTGTAAGGTTCCTGTCTTCCTGGTTGTCTGTGTTTGGGTCATTTTCTTTAAATTGGTTTGATCTGATCTTCCACAGTTGTCACTTTCAATCTATTTATTGAATTCGTATTCATTGGTATTGCAACTTTTATACAAAAGCAGTGAGAAAGTAAATACATTTACAAACACTCAAGTCTTACTGTTGTACAGTTGAGATGCCATCGCAGCAATGGTGGCTTGTTTATTTCCTCCTTCAACCTGGAATATTTTAGAGCCGTCTAACACTGGATATCAATGTCAACTTGAATCAATAGATTTTTTTTAGTCTGAATATTATTCTTTGTCTTACTTTTATTGGAGGGATAGGTGTACTCCAAATGTTGGATCTACAACTGCCATAATGTGGTGGATGTAAACTGTAATGTTGCTGTGGAGTCTATGAGTTATCGTAGGTCATCTTTGTAGCCTATCATTTTTTACATTATGGCAAATCGGCACCATCAAAAATACCCTGGGTTAGCCCTTATCTGGTCCTGTTTTAAGTGGATCACTTAAAGAAAAACGGGATGCTTTGGCAAGTCCTGAAGATGTGAGATTTAATTTCTGAGATCATTTATTGGCATTTGTTTGCCATGCACATTGAGATAATGATACCTTCAGGAAGAGTAAGGCACCCTCAGTCTAAACATTTAACTGAGTTATGACTCAAAAAATGAGTTTGATGAGTGTTACGTACATAGAAACTTAAATTATGCAGGTCAGTTTTTGACTATACTTGATACTGCAAGTAAGATGAACAACTCCTGAAAAAGTTACCTGGCTACCTTCCCAAGATGAAATAATTGAACAAGATGCTTAGTTGAGCCAACTTTAACGCTCATGTTTGTACAACTCAAGATGTTTTTTTTATTTCATCTTAGTTTATTTTACTAGTCATTCTATGTAATCTCAACAAGAATGTAAAATTGTTGAATTTGGGTCCCTCCTCACAGTTTGAAGACAAAGGTTATGATATTGTAATCTCAGTTCTATGAACAAGCCCTCCATAGGGTAAAAAGGAAACTTTTTGTTTCCACATAGCAAAGTTAGTGTCTGGGCTGCCCAAAAAAATTAAGTTGACTGAACTGACTGACGAGTAAATTTTCAAATGATTCCACTTGTCTTTTCAAATTCACTTAAAATTTAAAGGCACCCTGGACTCAACCTTATTTGAGTCAGAACATTAGTTTTACATTGAGAGTAAATAGATGTACAGTATGTAGGTGTACTAACCTCTTTCTCTCCCATTGTTCTCTTTTCCTGTCTTCTTAACCTTTCTCTAATTATAGGCAGGACGATGAAGATACTACACCTCATAATGTCACCCCTGAAATGCAACATATGCCAGCTGTGTCATGTGTAAAACACACTGAATGTGTCATGCAGACCAAAGAAAAGCATTTTCACTGTTAAAAATCCCAATATAGCACCCAGAGTGCAGACGCCATTATGCAGTGAGCTAATGTGATAAAATTGCTCCTTTTTTGGGGTGTTGATAATCGAGGCAAATCTTGTTGCACTGACCGATGCTTTGTCATGAACACTTTCCAGTCTACATTGTCATTGGTACTGTCATATTTATATCTCAAAATGCATTCTATTCAGAAAACTGTGTATGTCACAATTTTAAATGACAACATCCAATCATCCATTGAATTATCTCCACACATTACAGCTCAATTTTCCAATCCACCTGCATTGTTTCTTTAAAGCAGAATAACATCATCAGACACAGTAATTTGCAGTATTCCGAGCATAATTCACAATGTGATTGGAACTCTTTGTTAAAGACCAAAGACAAACATTAAGTGGTAAGTGGTACCACCGGAAATGCTACTGACCTTGTGGTGGCCTACAATAATGTGGGAGCAAATTGCCATATATTACAGGTGGCAGCTGGTAATTTACAACTCACAGAAAAACAGGTTGGATCTGGACATAAACAGAGGTTGTGGGACTTGCCATTAAGGACAAGATGCCTAACAGCATCCACAGAGCGGCTCAGTCTGTACCCAGGAGCAAGCGTACGGTTATCATCAACCAAATTGTCCAAATAATTACACTTCTTGTGACAGGTCAGAGAAAGTTTATCCAATGTACTGCAGGATAGGGCTAAAATATAGCCTCCACTCTTTTTATTTTCCTCTTATTTACTGAGAGATCTGCTGAGCACAGATGCTACCTTTCAGCACCTAGGGTGGCGGGCTTGTGCTGATTCCAGTTGACACTGGGCAAGAGGCGGGTAAACCCTGGAGAGGGGCTGACGCATAAAGACAAGCAACCATTCACACTCACAATCACACCTACGGGCAATAACCTAATGTTGCTGCATGTGTAAGGACTCTGAGAACACAAGAAAAACATGAGGGCCGAAGCCAGCCAATGGGTGTGAACCATCTTGCTAATGCTCCTAAGTGGCTAACAGTCTTGAGTCATTTAAAAAATGTAACTATAATGTAAGTCCTGTAGGGGTGCCCCTCCTGTGCTAGGAGAACATGTGTTACAATTTCGTAACCTTCATCAGGTAATGTAACACCAAGCAGCAAATAACACTGATCTAGCCCAGTAATGAGGTTAACACAAGGTAATTATGGTTTAATGTTATGTTACCTAACTTTATAAATTATAGTTATATGGTCTTAAGGGTGGAGAATGTGTGGGTTATGTAAACTTTACACTAATATACAAATATTAATGACTAGTATACTATACTATAGCACACTGAAATTGCTAAAATTTGGAAAGATTTAATTGAACTTGTCATATTTAAGTCTCAACAACTTCTTAGCAACTAGATATGTTACATAAATTGAGACGAATAGTTATATTAACCTACATTTTTAAGGCAAAAAGTAAAGTAAGTAAAATGAACTTTTCAGATTTTACAGTGAGGCTTTTGGATCGATCCTTATAGTGCAATTTATCACAAAGTGCAATTATTTTTCATATGCAATGGGCGTAACTAAATTAACTATTGAGTTTGGCGTCTTGTTTTTAACTATTTATTTTGTTCTTTTTGCTTTGTTATTTTGTACATACCTTGCTGCTGTAACATGCAAATTTTCCCACTGCGGGACAAAAAAAAGGCTTATCTTATCTTTTACAAACTGTATATGACTTCAAGCTTTCAAGCATGCGAGAATTAAGTTCACTTAACATGCGTTGACTAAAACTAAAATATTGCCTAGCACAAGGCAGAGCAGTCACCACAGACACATCAATGATGTTGGTGGCAGTCCCCTGGACGGAAGAATAAAAAGTCGTGCTTTGCACTTTGGACGACCCTCTGATGACTGTGACTGACAGTACAAGTCAGCACTTTGGCTCTCTACCTTTAAAGGCTATTGTGAGTTGAGTGTCCACAGTGACAGTCCCTTAGATGTACTTAAGGTGACAAGGACGAATTAAACATTTACCCAAATGGAGAAGGAAAAAAAAGGCAGGAGGATGGCTGGTCGTGATGTAAGATGCATCCAAGTAGATCTTAGACAGTCCTAAAAGAAAACAACTATAAAAATATGAATATGGGATGATGCTGGGTGATCAGCTGGGATCTTAGTCTGAATCTCAGAAAAAAAAGGCTCCGTCCAACCTCCTCGGTTGTTGGCTCTTTTCTGAAAAGCTTTGCGTGCAGCACAAAATCACCTGAGAACACCAGTCATTACAGTACAAAACAGTATCCATTCAAGAAAATCTACCACTGATGAATAATGTAATGGGATGAATTAATAAATAATGTATGTCCTGGTTTTGGGGGCCCTTTTCAAAGTGTGTTTCCTCATGTGGTAAAATTGCCTGAAGTCAGAGGGACTTTGGAGATACTGGTGAGCACACACGTGTCATATGACTGGCTGCTTATGTATCTTTTATACTTGTTCCTTCCTTTGCAGTAGTTTTCACAGGCCAGCAGAAATTAATGTCACAACCAAGCTATGCAGAATGATGATCACTCAGTACATTTACATGCACAGTTTAGTTGAGCTACGGTCATAGCTCGATTAGGCCATTTAATTGGACAACTGTTCTTTTAGCAGTATACAAGCACCGGGGAGAATACATTTATTGGTGAAAGTATGTCCAACTCCACCAAGGAATGCTCCCTTTCAGTTGAGGATTTCCCCCGGCTGTGTCTCGTCCTCCTGATTAGTTCCCTGTGTGTTTATAGCTGTATGTCTCCCTTTGTCCCTTGTCAGTTTGTCTGTGATCTTCCCTGTTGTTTCCACTGTGTTTGCAGCTGTCTTCACCCCTGAATCCTATTTTTGTGATCCTGGTTGGTTTCTGTCAAGAGTATTTTCATTTGTACTTTGTGACTTGTTGCCTGCTTGTTTTCTGGACATTTTCATCGGCATTAAAGCTCACTTTGTACATCTCTCTGCCATTTTTTTGTTCTGCATTTGGGTTCTCATCTGCACTCACATGTGACACCTAATGCTGTTAAGGCCAGTGTGTCATGCCAAACATAGACCACGTGTGATTCTTTGCAATCAGTCACTGAATGTTGTGAAAAAAGAAAACAAGAAATGGAAAGAAACAACCATTTCAATACCCCACTTTGACTCATATACACTTTTTTATACACAGCTGAACTGTAACATTAAGGACATCACAGGCCACAAGAAAATGTAACAATACCAACCATACCTTCATACTTTAATATATCTGCCTGCTGACTTCATCTTCTTATCTAATTTAGTCCCACTTAGTCTGCAAGAAATTCTTGAAAAATATTTAACGGAGCCAGAATGGCTTTTTTCACTTGTATGCTAAGCTAAGCTAATGTCCAACTGGCTCCAGCATCGTAATTCTAACAATTTAATCATGATAATTTCATTACTGCGCAGATGTTAGCATGAAATCAGTCTTGTCATTTTGCTCTTGTCAAGAAAGTAAACGAGCTTATTTACCAAAATGTTTGTTTCTAGTTCACTAATTCAAAAGCAATAATAATTGTTATTAGCAGCTCCTAAAGGGATACTTGCTGATTATCAACCAGCCTTTAAAAATGTTTTTTTGGTTCTTGGGCTGTTGCTCAAACTATAGAAGGTACCTCATTTTTGTTGCCGGCCGCCACCTAGGACACAAAGAGTGTAGAAATGGATCAAGAGAGAGACCTGCCAAATTTCTACCAACCCTATGGAAAATTAGCAAAAGAAAATACATCATTTATATTTTATGGATTTACCAACTCTTCTTCCTAAGCCAAGTGTAAAAAAGTTTGGTTTGGGATTTTCAGCATTTTTATCCAACTGTATTTATGCTATTCAGAGATTGAAAATGCGCATATTAACAGGTGAATGGACACACACATTGTGGCTAAGACGAGACTGGTTACCACAGAACTGGAACAGTGAAATGGGTCACCTTCTCTTTGCTCCTCTGCCTCATGAGTTATTCAGACGAGCTGTGCTGCACATCGTATACTAACAAGCAAACAGTAGAAAAGCTCTCCCCCAAGCCAGACTTGGAAACCCACTCTCCAACAAAACACACAGTCAAACATGGCTACCTTCCAAAGAACCATTATTTTGTTGCCTTCACCCATGATGACAGATTAGTATTCGGGCTGGGCAACATTTGTTGTTGGGGTGAAGCATTGCGCTCATACTAATTCAGATGGAGAATGTTCAAGTTTCCTGAGTGGGCCTCAGTAACATGTTAAAAAATAAATGTGGTGAATTAGCCTTCAGTTTCTCCCAGGCACATTAGTCCCGCTGTCGTCAAGCATATTACAGGGTGTCGAAGACAGCTCATGTTTTGACAAAGTTGCCAAACATGTTGTAAGGCCGACTTCAAAGGCTTCTCTATAGCAACTTGGTCAACCTTCACCAGCCTAATTAAAATGCTCTGTTTGCTTTGGAGAGAGGGATGCATATATCAACAAGCAACAAAAATACTGAGGTGCCAAGCAGCTTTTGTAATAGTCTCATATTTGTTCATTGAAAGGAGCTCAGCCAAAACAAACTCCCCAAGGCCAACTCTTTTCTCCTTACATGTATTTAGTTTTTACATTGGCGGCTGCAACTGCATAATGACATCAGATTACTCAAATCATGTCTACCAACTTGCTGCTGCAGGTGTTGTGTTCACATGTGAAATATGTAAAACAAACACTGGAAAATGCTTAACCATGAGGAATCATATTCTGACGTGTTGTAGATGGCATCATGTCTCTTAAAAAACAACCTATTGGGCTCATTTTCATACTTGTATTTAAGGCTTCTACCAGAACACGTTTATATGCTTTATCCCTTTGAAACCTGAGAAAATTGGCTTGAATTCCTTCAAAAACTTGGGAAGAAGACAATTAACAACAAAAGAAAAAAATATCCCAAAATGGCAAGAAAATAGAAAAAATAAAAGAAAATCACCTGAAAATTTGTATAAATATATCAGTCAATCAATAAATAAACAGGAAATGACATGGGAAAAGTGGTTAAAATGTAATTATTTAACATAATTTCAAATATGTAAATATGATAATTTGCTATAAATATATTTTTTTTTCCTTGCTTTTTTTTCATTTTTCCCCTGCTTTTTTTTTTTTTTTTTTTTTTTTTTTCTCCTGGACATTTTCCCCTTAGCTTTTTTAAAAACGATTTTCAATTACATTGAATTTGTGAAGCATTTGTTCATTTCCCATGTTTTGAAGAAGAAAGAAATCACACCAATTTGCTTGGGGTTCAAAGGTTTGAATAGTTGTGAAAGGCATCTTAAAGTGATGCCACATGTTTCAAAGGGTTAATGGTCAAAACACTTTATTTCCCTTATACTGTTTGTGCTAGAGCACCCGCTTAGAGTCAGCCACTCCAGGGATGAGGTTTGTCAAATATGCAATCTAGCGTTGCCCTGAGTCCCTCATCAAAAAGCCTATGGGTTTGTTTGCTACCGTAAATAACCTCTTTGGTTAAAAAAATAAATAAATAAATAAAAAAAAAAAATAATTTATTATACTTGCACATTTTGTTCAGCAAGGCAAATGAACACTACTTTAAATTATTTTAAACCCTAAATGCAATCACTAATAGTAAAATCTAACATGAGGCTAAAAATGAACCACACGGCCGCATGACTTGACATCACCACTACAACAAGGCCATAAAGCTGTGATTGGCGTCATGACATTCTGTAGTCTCGTTTTAGCCACTTGTCAGCAACCGCTATTTACAACACATGATAGCTTCAAATTAACTACAGGGAGTTTACTAGCTTACCTAGTAACTGCTGTGAATAGGGCAGCTGATAACAAGGGAAGTCAGCTGTCTTGGAAAGACAGCTGGCAGGAGGGAAAGACCCCAAAGGTGCTGACATGGGCTAGCAACCCACGCCGGCAGTGGTGAGGTGTAGTAGCATTTCTACAACCACAATAAGCTAAAGCGAACATAGGAAAAATACCCCAAGAGTCAGCGAGAGAAGGGGTGGAAGATGACTCACAGGTGGATTACACGGCAAAAGATCGGAACAGACATGGCTATGCATCAGATACGTGTCTCAGTGAAGGATAGGGACACAGACCTATCCGCTAGGGTTAAAACTAGCAGCATTTGGGGTAAGGTGAGCTCATCTGTGGAGGTAAAAGGTAGTACAATAGTGGGCAAGATGCTTAAGGTTTGTCCTTGTGGCTGGCAGAAAGTAACATCAGTCAGAGGCCTTAAAACTCATCAAGGAAGGAAGAGGTGTTTAGCCGATGAAGGGCAGAGTGGCCGCATTGATCAGTACTTTTTAAGAAGTCAGTCGAGTCATTCGGGTATTGTCCAGCAGCAGGGAGAAAACCACAGTTCGCAGGATATCAGTAACACTGCTCCTGAGGAGTAGGAGATAGTGAGAGGGGATGTGGTTGACACTGAGGTCAGCAGGCCAGCCAAAGAGAGAACCATGGAGCAGAAGGCTAGAGTTAGATGGCCAAGGGCAAATGATAGTAAAGAGTGGGAGACAGTTAACAGTGACTTGCTGGTTATCTTAAGTGGGCTTAGAGGAAATGTGGTCGAGAGGTTAGAAAAGATGGGAAAGGTGATTTACTCATATGGTGCAGAGAGATTCAGGGTGCTTGACAGAAAGAGGGGAAAGAGAGTACAGGTAGGCAAGTCTAGAAGGCAAAGAGAAATAGAGAAGTTAGTTAAGGAAAGGAGACAGTTAAGAAAACAGTGGAAAAGGGCTACAGGCTAGTTGAGAGGCAGGATAGCAGCACTTAGAAGGGCAGAGTATCTTGGGAAAAAGAGGAGAAAGAAAGAATATGCAAGGACAGCTTTTTTTAGGGAACCCTAAATTTGCGAAAGGTTTGTTTAATCAGGAAAAAGGGGAGCAACTTAAGGCAACAAGGCTAGAGGTTGAAGGATATTTGAGAAAGACCTATTCAGACTTAGAGGAGAACAGGAGTGGAGGTCTTCCCCCTGATATGCCTCCATTAGGAGAGATAAGTCAGGAGTTGGATGTTAGGCCTCCTAGGTGGAAAGAAGTTCAGGAAGTGGTTAGGCGTGCAAAGGCTTCTTCTGCCCCAGGGCCTAACGGAGTCCCCTACCATGTTGACATCCTTAAGTTTTTGTGGAAACATCTAAAAATAGTTTGGGAGATACAAATTATCTCAAGAGCATGGCACGGGGCAGGGGGTGTCTTCATCCCTAAGGAGAAGGAGTCCTCAGATCTCAGCCAGTTACGTATAATCTCTCTCCTGAATGCAGAGGGGAAGATTTTCTTTCATGTAGTAGTGCAGAGATTAGCTGGGTAATGGGTTAATAGACTCGACGGTGCAGAAGGTGGGGATACCAGGTTTTTCAGGGTGCTTAGAGCATACTAGCATGATCAGGCACCAATTTCAGGCAGCCGAGAGGGGGAAAAGAGACCTGCATGTAGTATTTTTGGATCTGGCTAACGCGTTTGGTTCAGTGCCACATAGCCTTATTTGGAGTGCTTGTGAGTATTTTAGGGTGCCAGGAATAGTTGTCAATTTAGTGTAAGCATATTTTCAGGATATTAAATTATGTATAAGTATGGCAGATTTCACAACAGACTGGCAGAGGCTAGAGACAGACATTATGGCAGGATGTACAATTTCGCCATTGGCATTTACAATGGCGATGGAAGTAATTATCAGGGTATCCAAGTCGGTTGTAGGTGGAGAGAGACGTCAAAATGGGATGTGTCTTCCACCAATTAGGGCTTACATGGATGACATGACGCTAGTTACTAGAACGGTGCCATGTACAAAGAGGCTATTAGAGAAGGTAAATAAGAACCTCAAGTGGGCCAGCATGGAAATCAAGCCAAGTAAGTCTAGATGTATCTCATTATGTAGAGGGAAATTAAATGAAAGAACATTTATCATAGATAATGAGAAAATAGGTAGGTGGTACAATGTGAATTTGAATGATGTTGAGCAGGTTGTGCAATTTAGAAAAGATGTCGCTTAAGGACTAGATAGAATAGATGAGTCAGGGCTCCCAGAAAAGTTGAAGTTGTGGTGTTTGCAGTTTGGATTATTTTCTAGGTTAATGTGGCCACTGCCAATCTATGAAGTCCCAGTATCTGTTGTGGAGAGAATGGAAAGGATGGTTAGCTCATATATTAGGAAGTGGTTAGGCACTCCCAGGTGTGTAAGTAGAGTAGCATTGTATGGGAAAGGAATAATTCAGCTGCCAGTATCTAGCTTAACAGAGGATTTTAAGTGCACCAAGGTCAGGGCAGAGTTGCTGTTAGCCAGGAGTAAGGATGTAGTAGTTAGGAGTGTGGTTCCAAATCCTTCCAAGGGGAGAAAATGAAACCCAAGAGTGGCAGTTCAGGACGCAGAGGCTGCTCTTAGGCATGCCAAGAGAGTAGGTAATGTTCAGTTTGGCGGGGGAGGCTTGGGGCTTGGGCCAGGCAAACCGGTGTGGAATATAGTAGGCCTCAAGGACAGAGGAAAACTGGTAGTGGAACAGGAACGTAGGCAGGAGGAAACTGCAAGGGGTGCTAAGTGTAGAAAGGAGGAAACTCTGCTGGTGGGACGTGTGGAGTATGGAGGAGAGCCGCATTAGATTTCTGATAGGGGCTACATATGATGTGTTGCCAAACCCACAGAACTTGAAGCTCTGGGTAAATGGCGACAAATTTTGCCCATTGTGTTCAGGTACTGCAACTTTAAGACATATTTTGTCAAGCTGCAAAATTAGTTTATCACAGGGCCGGTTATATGTGGCGACATAATCTGGTGCTGAGAAGCTTAGCTGCAGGTATTGAGGGGAGAAGAAGACAAGTGAATTCAGGAGGTTTTAAAAAAGAGATTCTAGATATCTAGTTTGTACGTGATGGGGAGAAACATAGAGGCAGTAAGTTAGGGAGGAGGCAGGGGTGTTGTCGCCTGGAGGGAGCTTGTGATTGGGAAATGCAGGTAGATTTAGGAGGAAAGCTTGCTATTCCCCAAGAAATAGTTTGTACAAATTTGAGGCCTGACATAGTGCTGTGGTCGGTGAGTCAACAGATCATTTAATTCATTGAGCTTACAGTCCCTTGGGAAGCTTCAGTGGAAGAAGCCTATGAAAGGAAGAAACTGAGGTACACAGATTTACAGGCAGAAGCTGAGCAGAAAGGATGGAAAGCTAGGGTTCGCCCAGTTGAAGTGGGATGAAGGGGATTTGTAGCTGGATCAGCTATCTCTCTCCTGGGGGAACTGGGAGTAAGGGGACAGAGTTTGAGGAAGACAGGGAGGGAAATATCAGATGAGGCAGTTAAATCCAGTCAGTGGATTTAGATTAGGAGGAACATTGGTAGTTGGGGACCAGCAGGGGGACCCACTGAACGGACAACTCCTTGAGATCAGGTGGAGAGATCCACCAATCAGTCGTCTCAGGAGAAAATACAGGAAGTGTGAGGGTATTTAGGAGTGGGAGTGGCCTGTTTGAGTCCCTTTGTGTGAGACCATGCTGCCATTCAAGCAAGTGTGTTTGTTGATCCAATTCACCCCTAGCTTTCCCTTAGCTTGAGTCTTGTATGTGAGATGTAGTATATTGGCAATAGTGATGCATGTGCTAGAGAAGGTAGCATCAGCACAGTCGCTACCTGGAGTCTGCATAAATACAGCCTGGGTCTGTTGAAGGTGGTATTGCTGTTTGGGCTGAGATAGCCATTTGATAGCCAGCCTAGCTAGCTTAGTTAGCTCAGTTTAGCCTCCTGGGGGATAGCCATGTGTTAGCTTAGCTTAGCTTTGCATCTGTGGTAGCCTGTGGTATCTGTCTGTAGGCTGTGATAGCCATGTGATTATTAGCCTAGCTAGCATGGCTAGCATAGCTTAGCCTCAGCCTTAGCCTTGTATCTGTGATGGCCATGTTTCAGTGTAGCTTAGTCTTGTAACTGTGATAGCTTTGTATTAGTTTAGCTTGCATTTGTGAGAGCTTTGTAGTAGTTGTAGTTTTTCTTTTTCTATTACTGCTCTCTGGCATTCATATTTAAGTCATAATTGCTGATCAGTGACCCTAGGATTCTCATTGAGTGCTTATCATTTTCTGGGGCACAAGTTTCTTGTGTTAGTTGAATTTATGTGATACAACAAAACAGAAAAGTGTAAACCACAGACCGTAGTTCAGGCGTGTAGCCAAAATCCATTCAAAAGTTGACTTGAAGATGAAGAGCCAGAAGGGCTAATATACTAATTGAGGTAGATTTTATTTCTGGAGCATGCTATTTACCCTCAATCTGAAAAAGCTCTGTTTAAAAACTGTCCACCATCGCTTATTGTTACACTATATATATAAGACATAAAATATTGAAAAGCATAACAGGTCCCCTTTCATGTCCAAGTGTCAGTTGTCTGAACAGGGTGATCTATAAGAGATAATACAATTAATTTTTAAGACATAGAATGAAAGTTTTCCTCTTCATGTAAGTAATAAGTGTTAATGCCTATTTGATAGTCATTAAATCTCAATGATATCAGCTCAAAAGTCATACTCTGGACCTCCAGCTAGCACCAAACGCTCACATCCTTGTGAATGTCATTAGTCTGCCTTCCTTCCTTCCCTGATGTCCCCATTTTATCTTAATGGTGCTTGGCACACTGATACCGAGAATGTGATTGGATTATTAGCCACAATTAAGGACAGTGTAGCAAATGGCTTTCAATGAGGCATTAACTATCAGAGGAGAGTCGACAGTCTGTGTGAGAGGCCGATGTCATCTTCTGGGGGGTGATGGTAGATGTGCCCGTCTAGAAACTGTCGACTTTAAGTACTTGGATATGCAGCACATGGATCCATACACACACATACATATTCTACATACATGCTGAGAGTACATGCATATGTCCGCACACATACATTCAAGCTGTCATAAAGCCAAGTGAGCTCTCCAAGATGGATGTTTAGGGATTATAATGAATGCAAAAACGACATGAAGATACAGTCGGCTTGTTTTTCCTTCTCTCTTGCATCATATCCTTTTATCCATCCCCTGCAGAATAACATAACCGTTGTACAATAATGTAGCTATGTATTCGCACAGCTTACATTTGATATATGCTGCACGTCCGAATGACTTACGTGAAGAAATAAAATGTTCCGGACCATTACAGAGCCAGCAGGCAACCAGAGTAACTTGATCATTAGGTTACACTCTACATGGGCTACGGCAGGCTCTTTTTATAGAGCATTAGGGAGGATACATTTATGCCCTCAAAGTATAGGAAGACACCACTGGTTGAGTGTTTCACTTAAAATGAGAAATTATATTTCTTAAGGAGAGTGGAGAGCATAAATCCTGGACTTACTGGATCGTGGAAATTAAATGTGCACACTGGAGAGATGATCACATGTCAAATGGACATGGAGCATGTGTCAACCTAACTGTACACCAGTGATACTCAATTTACGGCCCACAAGCCAAATCTGGGCCCAAAAGGGTGCAAGATGGCCTTCCAACCATTTTCTAATTCACAATAAAAATAGAATTATATACGCTAAGAATGTTTTATTGTTCTTTTAGTATACATACGTTGCCAGAGTGCAAAATAGGGCTTGTCTTTCAACTCAAAATCCTTGAAACAAGCTTAAATCCTAGAAACATCTAAAAATCCTAGAAATACCCTAAAATCCCAGGAACTTGTTAAAATCCTTGAAACATCCTTTAATCCTCGAAACATGCTAAAATCTTAGAAATGTCTGGCCCCTAAGCAGAACAAATTGAGTAACTCTGCTGAACGCTATATGACTGAGAGATTCTCTAAATATTTCATAAAATATAATTTCCTAAAAATGCCGTATGTGAAAGATGATAACATTTACACGCCTTTTTAAGCAGTTTCTTCCAATAGGGTATATAATTCATTATTAAATTTGACCAAATGGGTTTGATTGTCATAATTAACACTGAGTTACCAAAGAAATCGTTGAGATCAACACAGTAACATCACTTAAATGCAGTGCGATTGGACAAGATGAAGTCAGACGATGTCACCAAGCCAACTGTTTCGGCAAATGATGCTGGATGCAATTCTAACATTATTTGTCAAAAAAAATATTGCCCATTGATGTCTTTGTTTCTGATCTTCCCAAAAGGCCTAGCCTTGAAAAGAGACTGTGAAGGAGAGAAGATGACAAACATAAAAGTGAAACTAGACTGAAAATCAGCCTGAACTTTGTTCTATCACATTGGCAGAAAGGAAGCTGGCCTTATTCATTTACATAAACATCACAGATACATCACATTTGTACAATATATGCAGGGATCCCACGGTTATGGAAAACCTGGAAAAGTCACAGAATTTCACAATCTTGTTTTCCAGGCCTTAGAAAGTCATGGAATTTTAAAATACTTTTTTGAAAAGCCATGGCATTTTTTTTAGGTGTGTAATAAAAAATAGTTGATTAAGTAATAACCTTTCACTTAACGTAACATCATGGCAAGTTCATTTCCGGTAGCTTTTTTGTTCATGTTTTTTCATTTTTTTCTCTGTTACATCTATTTCTCCAATTTGTGCCAGCTACCAGACATTATGTTTATTATTTTTTATGGTACCATGTTCAGTGCCTAAAAGGCCGCTGGAAACACAGCAATCACTCGTTAAATCACAGTGGTCTGCACCATCTTGCCTTTAGGTGACACACCATCCATCATCCCCTCACCTCCCCCTGGTGATAAAGTCAGCTCATACACAATGTTTATTTAAAAACATTGATATAATATGAATTCACATGCACATGTAACACATTTGTGGTTTGTACAGGGTTAAGGGCTTAGGATTTTGAAAATAATCATGAAATAATGTCAAGTAATGTACTCCAGTTTGCTGATCTATTCATGTGTTAGATATATCATGACATTTTCATCCCAAATTGTGATACATCGCCACTTTGTCAGTGGACATTTACATCTACATATTATGCTCTAAGTATCCTCCTGCATCTGCTGTTGATGTTCCGGGTTGCTATAACCAAAGCAGGGATGTCAACAAAAGCACAAAGACAGCTTTGGGCAACCAAAGCACATGGCGACTAATGCTGAGGTCAACTAAAGCATGTATCGTTAGGATTAGGCAACTAAAGCATGTGGTTAGGTTTCGGAAAAAACATCATGATTTTAGCTCTACATGCATAAAGGGAAGGGCAGACTATTGGGTGAAAGTCTGGGGTTAGTTGGACAGATCCACCACCCCTCCAACACACCCTATAGGGAGCTGCTAGCTCCTTATGTGACGTTGTTACAAGCAGTGTTTCAAACTGTCACTGTCCAGCGGCCTATCATACGGCTGAAGCTTGGATATAGCTCTACAGCAGTTGCATGGTGAGTTATCCTTGGTGAAGTTTAAATATTTTGGATTTAATCTGTTTTTAAGCAGAGACTCAGGCAGCCACTCAAAATTTAAACACCTTATTGTGAGACACACAAAGTGGTCTTTGTGCCACAGGTGATTTGGAGAGGCAGAGTGGTGGAGACACAAAGAACTGAGTGAAGGTGTTGGATGTGAGTGACACTGGAGTGTTGTGTCCCCCAGGGAGAGGCAGGTATGGAGAGTGATGTGGGGGGTTGGGAGGGGCTCTAAAAAACCTACTGATTGACAGATTAAAGGGAGGATAAAAAACACCAGCAGCAGTATGACACCAGCAGCAGCATTTGCATTTGACATTTCAGGTCTTTCGCTAGTGCTCTTAGGAACTAAAAATGATTGCAGGAGTTGAAAAAGCTAAGCTGCACAAGGCAAGATTTATATGTACGAACAGTCCCATATTAACAGCCGAAACCACAAATGAATTGGTGGCGCTGCAGAAAAGGGTATCTCATAACTCCTGACTGAGATGTCACAGATTCATCGTCTTTGCCAAAACTCATTTCAGAAGTCAGGCATCATCGTTGAAGGGAAATTTCTCTTCGTGCAGAAAGTGACGCATGAAGGCTTAAGAGCAAAATACAAAACAGTCTCCCTAACAGCAGCAAATGAATGCTCCGTCCGTCCACAGAAAGATGGATGCAGCAACAATGATGCTGCGTGCTGAGGAAGCTTTTTTTTGCCGTGCCCGCACTCTGCAGCAACTAACAAGAAAAGATTGAAGTCCAAGAAGTGTGCAGTTTGTGTCACAGTACATGAGTGCAGCTAATTAAATCCTTTAAACTTCCAAAAATTAAGTTATCTCTCGCTGACAGTCGGTGCCACCGAATTTACAAAGTGCAGCCCCGAATTCCCAACTGCCACAATACGAGCGAGAGTGAGGAGGATGTCTCCGTTCCACTGCAGTAATTTAATCTGCTCTGAGTAAAAGATGGAGCGGCTAAAAAGGATGCAGTGATAATTGGGAGAGTTGCATCATGTTTAGCATTCTGGATCAATTCCTGTGTGTTTATAGTTTTATATTTGCAGATTAATCTCAATCTGAATCATTAATGTTTATTAAGAAAACCCAACTCCTCTAGCTCTTAAAGTTGTATTGAGATGTTCATTATAGGGATTTTTCTTTCCTCTCAGCAATTCAGTGTGTTTGCATTCTGTACATTCCTCTCTATACAGTCCTTTGACGCACTTGAGACTGGACATTTTGAGTTTAGTGTTACTACATCAAACAACATTGTTGCCTTTAGCCTTCTGTATGAAAATAATGTGATGCAATGAATCATTTCAGCCCACTGTTTGTTTGGCTACACTAGACACAGATACACCAGTTGATCTTCTTTTCAAACTAAAAACTAGAAAATACACGTCAAAAAATTATTGCACAGCATGGGGCAACGGTGGCTGAGTGGATAAAGCAGGCGTCCCATGAATAAAGGCAGTGTCCTTGCCGCAGCAGCCTCGTGTTCAACTTCCGCTTAAGGCTCTGTGCTGCATGTCGTCCCCACTCTCTCCCTCTTTCACGCTATTGATCTGTCCTATCTAATAAAGGCTAAAATGCCAAAAAAAATCATCTTTAAAATAAAAAAAAAATATTACAGCCTGTTCTCTTGCCAAAGTTGTCAAATACAGCCACCGTTGAAGTGCTTTCAGAGTAAGCTCCTGATGCCGAAAGCCACCTTTTGCATTCACATGACAGGCTGCAGGACGGCGTCAGGTTGAAATGCAGACGATAATGAGGTAATTTAAGGCGCACAAAGGAGCATATAGGGTGGGCAGTAGGGGCAGTGGATAGGTCCAACAAACCCCAGACTTCCTTGCAGGAGCCCAGTGTTCACTTCCTGTCTGAATGTGATATTGTTTTTCTACAACTTTCCATGTGCCTCCATCGCCTAAAATAAACCATCCGTGGCAGCAATGCGCAGTTGTTGCCTAAACATAACCACATGCAGCGTAATTCCACCATGTGTTTGTGTTGACATCCCGGTAACGGCATCCCAGACCATCAACAGCAGATGCAGAGAGCATAATATGTAGACGAAGAAGTCCACTGTAAAGCAGCAGTATGTGACATTTTGGGATGAGAACATGTTGTGCACTGCCTCCAAAATGGTGTAAAAGAGGTTGTTACAAACGCCAAATTTAAGCTGAAACAGGAAAGTTGCAGATCCTGAAACAAAAACAGTGACTTGAAAGATATAAGAAAGATATAAAGGCCCATATATGAAAGGGAAATGCAAAACATTTCTGCTAGTTATCCAGTATTAGTGACATCTTTCAATTTACAAATGGTCATTTGATCCATTTTTACTACAAAAAAGTGGACAGAAGCTATAGAAAGTAATTGAACCAATTTGTGGTTTAAATAAGGAAGCAGTATGATTCATTTGTCAGTGAGGTTTGTGGGTTTTTTGAGTAGGATTGTGACTGCATCATCTTCACTGGAACCAAACCGCAAAATATATTATAGACGGTAATCTGTGAAGCTTACTTTGCAGATTTGGCTACAATAATAAGTCCCCTTGATTTAACCACCTTATAACTGTATGTGCATGTAAAAATTTAAAAAAAAAAAAGGCATTTATTGTTTCTTTTGTGCAACCGTAGACTGACTTTTGTTCTGAGAGAGAGAGAGTGAGAGACAGATTGAATGTCGGTGGAGTTTTCCTTTCTCCTCCTGGCTCTTGGTTGTTCTCCAGCCGTGTGTTGGCAGGAGGATGTGGCAGGAACCATTAGGATGAGAAATGACAGTGAAGTCTGGGCCAACCTTCAGGGCTTGCGCAGAGGAGAGTCTTAACAACCACATGCACTCAAACCACACACACACACACACAGTTCAGAGTACATGAATATGCACAGTTCGCATACAACACCAAACGTCACGTCTCTCCTCACTCCACCAACGTTCTCCCAGTGCCGGTGCTCTTTTGAAGCAACGTTCGCCGTCCTGGTGGCGAATGTATTCAGCCTTGAACAGTTAAGAGAAGAGGTTGACCTTTATATGTCTGCAGTGCCCGTGTGATCCAAAGGGAGCCGAGTCGTGCAGACAAAAGGAGAGAAGCACTTAGGGGATAACAACCACAGCAGACTTCTCACTTCACAGCTGTGTCAGCGCCACCAGGCCACAGTGATTCACCATAAAGCAGACAATGAATCCACTCTGACAGTCAGCTCTGTGTACTGTCAGGCTTTATTCTAGAAATCAAGCTCTCATTATTGGAACTGAAAAGCATCATTGCAAATCAGTACTAATGACTTCTCTGAAAGAATCGTTTGGAATCTGTGACTCGGGGGGGAAAAGTTAACTTAACATTACATATTGTATGTTAGAGTCACTTTAAATGGTACAAAAAACACAGACGCAGCCAAAACTATCACATCAGTGTTCTGGATTTACGGGAATATGCATGTGTGGATGTCACAGATGAGCGGAGTTTGTGTTAAATTGTCAGAAACCTACATTTTGTGCCAGCTGGCATAATATCACCAACGGATGGAGGATTTTCTTTTTAAAGAGCTGCTCGTTCAGATTGACTTTTAACCCTTTGAAGTCTTGTGCTGCTTTCAGACGTCTTTTACAAACATTTAAATCTTTGAACCCAGAGGAAATTGGTGGGATTTCCTTTAAAAACATGGCAAATAGGGATGAGCAACTTAGTCATATATGGTCCAAGAAATAAGTAGATTTAGAAAATTATTTTTAATAGAGGAAAATGTCTGGGGAAACAGAAAAAAAATCTAGGGAAAAACTATGTATCTAATATCATAATTACATATTAAAATTTGTGTTTCAGAATTATAATTTTTTAAATGTTTTTTTTTAGGTGATTTATGTTGTTTTTTGTTTAATTTATTTTTATTTTTTGTCGGGGGGGGGTTGTTTTGTCTTGACATGGCCCAAAAACTAGCAAAAAAAGACACAGAAAAACAAAAACAAATACAAAACAGTGCTGAAAATAATACAATAATGTGTATTTTTTATGTTTATATATTTTTCACTATTTCTGGATATTTTCTAATAATTCTCCTAAAGTTTTAGGTAACTATCTCGTCACGTTTTACTAATTTTACTAATTTTACTTCTTGCCAAGTTGGTTTAGATAAAAGTTGAACCAAGTTGCTCTTGTTTCAAAGGGTCAAATAGCTTGTGGAAGGCGTAGAAAACTGATGGTGATCCAGGCTTAAAAGGGTTCATCTCTAAATACTTTTTATCCATCACGACTTACAAGCACTGCGCTGTCATTTTCTCTTAGCATTACGTGTCACTGCAGATAACACAATCACGGAATCAGGCTGCAGATCCCTGCCAAGAGAAAGTGGTGAAGCTGGCCATGTGACAGCGTGGCGTGCAGGACTTTTTGGCTTTCACACCGAACTCTAAAGCTCACTCATCCTCACATCATGAAAGGCCTCGGCTCAAAGGTAGAGCCAGGCCCTGCTCTGTCAGCCGTGATCATGTAATGACCTCTCTGAGGGATCTCTGAAGGCCGCAGGTGCAGGTAGAGCCAAAGCTCTCCGCTAGTTCAGACCCACACATGGTGCTGTGGTCTCTGGGACTGAGGGGGTGCAGGATCAAAGGGCTTTGGCAGCTGGAGTTGAGGGATGGTGTGAGGGTGTGATGTTGCTAGTTAAGTTCCAGTGACTCTGTGCCGACTCTGTCCAGGTGAGGTCACACACCACTTCACAAAGCGACATGGACAACACCACGCTTTGCCACCACCTGCATGTTTTGGGTGTATCATCGCAGTTTCTCTACCAGGAACATGCAGAAGGGAAAGAAGTTGGACATACACGCACATATGCATATTATGTGTTCTTTTTTTTTAACTTTAGACTTTTCTTCATGAAAGTTTAGCCCACTTAGCTGCAACATAGTGTTCAATGCTGGAGAGAAAAAAGCAAACATTTGTGGTTTCGGCAGAGTAACTTGGGTAAACTGGGACACTAAGTTGTAAATTTCATCAAATATTCATCAGTTAACAAATCTGTAAACAGCATGTGTCCTTTCCAAATTGATTCATCAGAAACAAAAGCACATTTTGTTGTGATGATTTGATATTTCTGCTCAGCCTGCTAACTTGTAAATGTTACCAAAATATGAACTGAAAGACATCATTATGATAATGACTTTGCAAAGACGCATTTTTGGAGATGACTTTGAGTTTATACGATGTCTAGATGTCTAATCCACTTTAGGTTTGTCAACCAGACAAATTGTATATCCATTACAGACAGTCTCACCATGCACTAGTAAGCCATGCTCTGCTGTAATTTAGTTATTTATTTATTAATTTAATTAATTAATTAATGTTTTTCCCCTTTTCCTCCCACATTCTTTCTCTCTAAAACAACTTGTTTAGAATATAGGCACATGCTTGCTTACTCACACACACACACATTACACACACACGCACACACACACACTCACCCCACATACGCTAACATCAAATTATCATCCTTGACACTTGTGGAAATTTTGTGAACTTGTTTTTGTCTGTTGTCTTGCAATTAAAAAAATAAATAAATAAAAAATGTAACAAAGAAGCTGTAATTAGGCAGATTGTTGATTTAAAAACTTAAAGAAAAAAAACAAAACATAACAAAAAAACAAACTGGTAGATCAATAAGAGGCGACCCATGTCCAAGACTTTTAAAAACACACACACAAACAGATTTGAACTTTTTGTCTGAGCACAGTTAACTACATACTAACACATACATGGGCCTGGAATGATTAATGGACAAGACCCAACCTCCCATCCATCTTTCTCCCTCTTCATCCCCCCTCTGCCTCTCTCTCTCTCTCTCTCTCTCCATGGCTCATCTGTGTCCTGTTACTGACCTCTCCTCCCCTTGACCCTGTCTTGAGACCCTGTCCTCATGTCTTTTCACAGTCCATAGACTGGAAGTCACAATGATATATTTCCGTGTATGTGTCTGTGCGGTGTATGTTATGGAGTTTCACTGTGACGGCTTGTGTCTGGGAATAACTCTGGCTGAATTGCAGCCTCTCTCAGAAATCCAGCGTGACGCTAACTGAAGCATAGAAAGCTAAAATGAAGTTTTCACCGGGGCTTGTGCTCAGCTGCTCTTTTTTTTTTTTTTTTTTTCTGCGGTGCACTCCTTGAAAAAGTGACAGATTGAGTCATTTCAAGCGAGACTCACTTTGTCTCTCCTGGCAGATCAGCTGTTGTTAAAATAATTTTAGGAGTGACACACTGATATGTTTAATGCACCAAATAAATACCACGGTGGGATCTTATTTAATGGCTCTGCTTCAGTATGGCTTACAGTGAGGAGGACTATTGTCAAGGGTTTTACTTTTTCAAAGAATCTATTTGGAATTTAAAGAAACTAACATACTTTTCAAATTAGTCAGAATCCAACCCACAAAACATAATCCTAAACTACACTGTATGATTGACATACTATTCCGTTGCAGCTCCTCTGCTGCCTCACCTCAGTAACAAGCAAACATAACTCAATTATATTTTACCAAGATGTCAGAATAGCCAGTGACTGCCAGAATTACATATATGACTGCTGGATGGTACCAGTAACACGCACACATACTCAGAACTGGAGTTACACCCAGTGACTCCTATTTAATGCTGTGAAGTGGTCGCCGTTTTAAGCACATGTTAACATTCTAAAAGTTAGGATTAGGTTACAAAGGCATGTGGTTAGCTTTAGGAAAAAACATGGTTTTGCTCTACATTCGACATTCATATGAGAAGCGAATGCCGGTCTGCTCGGTGAAAGTCAGGGATTTGTTGGACCCATCTCATCCACCCACCCTGGAAGCACTCCTGTGCTCCTTCTATTATGTCATTACTGGTCGGCTTCAACCTCACGCCATCCAGCAGCGTATCATACAGCCACCACAGGTGCCATCCGGCCACATTAACAGCTGACTCCACCTGTCTGTGTATACACTGCCACGCTAGGAGCTGTCAGTCCAACTGACGGCGTATCATAAAGGTTCCATCCAGCCATATATGACAGCGTATCATACCGCCTTGCAGGGTGGCTTTTGGTGTCAGCATCTTATTCCCTACAACAGCAAATGTAAAGGTATGACTTTGGAAGGAGTAGGGGCTGGTTTCTTACATAACTAAAGTTATGTACTCAAGATAACTTACATTAAGTGCCTGTCATAAGTTATGTATGTTATCATAGTTAACTTCTGTTTGTCAGTTAAAATAACTCAACATTGACTTTTGGTTTTACATTGGACATGAACATTGGTCTCCTTAGTCAAAGTCCTGTGTTTGTTTGACCCATTTATCAACCCCTACTCCCCACTTACGTGGACATAGTCACTCTATATGCTACATCACATGACTTCCTCATTTGCATTTGCATTATTATTAGGGCCACTGGAAGTTGTCACATAACAATAAATGTAAATATGGATGTTTTTTGTATTAAAGACAATAGTCAGGACCGAAAATTGAAAAAGCCCCTTAGAAAACAACATGGTAGGCATTTTTGAGGAAAAGCATTTTAAGCATTGTTTCTATATGATTTTTTAGTGCTGAATCCATTCCTGCCGGTTGCCCAGCTGTAAAAGTTACCGTTTAGTCATAATTATTGGTTAATTAGCATAATTATTGATTAATCGCCCAAAGTTAGAAATTGCTATCAATTTCCTATTTGTTAATATTATATATATGATTGTTTGGTATCATTGTAAAGGGGACCTTCTAGCCTTTAATTTAAGCCCATATTTGTATCTTTCTGCAAACACAGAGGTCACATGACCTCTTTAAACCATAAATTACACACATTTTCCCACAATTTTTGCATAAACTATATAGTTTCTTTTATCCCTGTGGGATCAAGGGATATCAAGGACCCAAAAGCCAACAATCTCAGTACTAAATAGACTTTGAGGATTCAGGAAATGTATGATATTTCTTTGTGAGAGGTTATTGTGAGCCTTAAAATAGCAGTAACCGCCTCAGGCCCATTCACCTCCATTCATTCTTTGCACCAGCATTATGTAAACAAAAAAACCCACACCAATTGTTTAGATGTAATGATATTATTACTAATACTAATGCAATGATAATCAAAGGCCAGGTAGACATTTTTCATCCTTTTAATCAGTAAAATTCACTGAACATGGCAACTAATTACAAATATAAATAGTAATGATTAAATCAAAACAGCATTACAGGTTCTTTGTGATCATATTTTTTTTTCCTTCAGTGCATTACATATTCATGCAAACGTCACTTGACTTTCGGCACTGACAAGATGCAGTGCATGGGTTTGGCTTACAGCCACATCGGGCTGTCTTGCATCCAGTTGTGCAGCCACAGGTCACTAGCTCCTCACAGGCATCTGGAACTGCAGGCAACGACAGGAGTTCAGGAACAAGCACGTTGTTCTCCATCTTCCATCCCATATTTTCAGGGGGTGGCAGCACCGGGTACTGCAAGTGGGCCTGCCACCAAACCAAAGTCTGGAAGTGAACACGCTGGATGTGAAATTTCAGAGCATCTCTGGTGGGTGGCAGTCTCTCTATGGTCATGCCTTTGACAAACATGCCCCAAACGGACTTCATTGATGTTGTTTTTGTGTTGTTTGCACCATATAATTTACAGAAAAACATTTCTGCATCCATGATGGTGGAGTCACTAAGCTCAGGACATTCACCAAGCCCCTTGAGTAGATGGCTGTGCTGTCTAAACACATTCCAGCAGGTCTTCTTTGTGTGTCCTGAAATGTATGATGTCGAGTCACTCCCAGTGAGTGCATGGAAACCTGGAAGTAGCTCAAGAACCTCTTCTTCCATCTGCAGCTTTTTGCAACTGCATGAATGGGGATGTACTTTCTGTCCTTTGCTGTCCCTGCTTTCATCCAGATTTGTTGGCATGGTATTCTGTGGAAGTAGGCGATCAGCAGAATCAAGACATCGGTGTCTCTTGCAGACACAACAATGGTTTCTGCTCTGCTTCTAATGCAGTGAAGAACATTTCTTCTTCATGTTTAGCTTCCAAGCTGTCTGTGTCAAAGTTTGGGTCAGTAGCTTCGACCCTCTCTTCATTGCTGAAACCACCTGCAGCAACTATGGTTTTGTTTGCTGGTGCCCTCAGAATCAGCTGTTGGGAGAGAAAGCGAGCCATGTCTGCCTTGTTGTCTTGGTGAGCAATGAAGTTCTCCCACTTTGCAGGAAGCGGTAAATCTGAATTCCAAGAATTAACAATAGCTAGCTCGTAAATAGAAACTAGCTTAAATCTATGGATAATCTAGCTAGCTATCTTTAATCTATGGAATTCACTGATTTCAAATAACTTCATTGATTTACATAAACACATTCATCAAATAAAAAACAAGTGTTAGTTACCTTAGATGGATACCAACAAAGTAACGAAAGCTGTCAGTATGCGTGTTGGCCTCTTGTCTGCAGTAACTCCCTAGTCGGGTTCCAGGCTCACAGTAATCCCCCAGATTGTAATAATATGGTGATGTTATACATTTTCTGAAACTCCATAGGCAAGTCAGTATTTCAGTATCTGTTTTTTGTGTCTCTGGTATTCCTAGGTACCACAGGGCTAAAAAAAAGAAAATAACTTAGGCGGAATTCGTGAAAAAAAATATGTTCTTTGTGGTGTGAGGAGCTCTAGTGACCTCCAAGTGTGTCAGGAAGGTTCATAATTGGGTTTGAATGAAAGCTACAAATGTCCCCTTTAAAATGACACCAAACACAACATTATTGAACATTGGGAAGTGCCCTAACTATGAGCCTAAACCAGGATAGGCAAAAGTGTCTAACATCCAAATTACCATGGAAGGGGGATAACTTGGAGGAGGAAATATAGAAAATCTGGGGCCTTATTTGAAGGGCAACCGGTGGATTCTTGTTTGGGACACCTTGAACTTTCAAAAAATGCTGGTTGCCCACTTTTCCTCAAAAATGCCTACAGGGTCACATGATTCTGAAGTTACAGCCCAGTCCAATGCTTCCACTTGTTATTTGCAAAATGACGACACACCATTTATTTCATTGCTATTCTGTTGGCAGGGCAACAGCTTTGTTCCCTGTTTATTCTTCCTCATAGCTATCAAGGAAACTGGAAAAGCAGGAAAGTTCATGATGTCAGTGAATGCATTAGAATCTCCTCGTTTATGACCTGTCAGGTTATTTATGTTTCATGTCAGGGACCCAGGTCCAGATCCAAGTACACTTGACCCCAAGTGTACTCTCCCAAGTGTTTGTTTGATTAGTGTGAACACTGTGTACAGTGCACTTGAAAAGATTGTCTCAAGTACAGTACATAAATACAGAAGAGGACCGCTAATTTAGTAAGGATCTCAATATCATTAAAAAAAGCCCAGCAACACACAATGATGGTTCCTATAGTTAACTTCTTCCAGAGCACTGTATTATTAAAATGGGTTAAATGCAGAGGACAGTTTCACTATACAATATACATGTGACAATAAAATAATTCTTCTTCTAGTTTGAGTTTTTAACAAGTTTTAAAATAAACACTGTAGCACAACAAATATTTTGCATTGCATAACTTCATTTACAAATCCATCCTTGGACGACATATTTACCGTCATACATGTCACGCAAACAGTCATACGCTCCTTGGCCTTTATTACCCTCAATGTTCCTTCAGTATGTACAGAGCTTGAAAAAAGACATTTTATTACCCCACCCCTTCAACCTGCTACAGCAGGATCTGAAGCATTCCAGTTTGATCCCAGTAGGGGATTTTAAATGTATCATGAGCGCACTGGGAAAAGCATCTTTGGAAACTTGTTCCTGTTTTCAGTATTTTTAATCTGCTTACACTTGGCTCTTTCACTTAAACGCTGTATGTACTGTATTGATGAATATGCCTGTAACTAATTGTTGTTATTATATATCTTATATGTTGTCCGAAACAGGTCTCTCTTGACAATGAGATTACCTGTTAAATAAATAAAATAAACACTTACAAATTAATAGTCCCTACATGAAAACACAATTACGAACACTTGCTGATGGAGTATGGCACAGAGCATCAGAGCATGGCCTGTTAGTATATGATTTTTTTTTTTTTTTTTAACAGATTATAAATTTAAGAATTTAAGTTAAAATATTATTCCCAAGGAGCAGCACGAGTGGGGTTCGGTCATTTGGCGGGTGCCCTTCTGTGCGGAGTTTGCATGTTCTCCCCGTGTCTGCGTGGGTTCTCTCCGGGGTCTCCGGCTTCCTCCCACAGTCCAAAAACATGCAGCTCAGGCTGATTGGTGACTGTAAATTGCCCTTAGGTGTGACTTTGAGCGTGTATGGTTGTCTGTCTATATGTGTCGGTTGCGATAGTCTGTACCCCGCCGTCTGCCCGATGACAGCTGGGATTGGCTCCTGCCCCCCCCCCCCCCCCCCCCCCCGTGACCCTTGCGAGGTTCAAAAACATTAGAATAAAAAAAGACATATTCATACAGTCAGTACACGCTATTCTGTCAAGTTTCTGTTCATGTGTTTGTGTCCACTTCCTGTTTTATTTTGAAATGTGATCTCATTTGTGTTTGGTACTGCTTTTACATCCTGCTGATTGCATCATGTGTTTCACCTGTTTCACTCACGTGTGTGTGGTC
Source organism: Plectropomus leopardus (assembly GCF_008729295.1). NCBI lineage: Eukaryota > Metazoa > Chordata > Actinopteri > Perciformes > Serranidae > Plectropomus > Plectropomus leopardus. The sequence continues at coordinate 2,845,432 of NC_056472.1, forward strand.
AGTAATCAGCCCTTGTGTATTTAAAGGCCAGTGTTTCCTCCATTCAGTTGCCTGATGTGTCACCACACTGTGTTGATGCTGTCCAGCTTTTTGCTCCTGTTTGCTTACCTGGTTTTTGACTCTGGATTTATGGACTGTTTATTGTGTGATTTCCCTGAGTGTATTTTATTCCCTTCACATGTATGACCCCAAATTTAAGATTTGAATCTAATAAACTTTTCTTAGTGTTTGGCACTTTTCTATGCAATCTGAGTCCTAGTTTCACACTAAATTGTTACAATGCGTCATATTGTTAAAGCAAGATGGAGACACTTTTCATTACCACTCTTTGTTTTAGCTCCTACATTTACATGTTTCCATTGGCAGACGCTTTGGCGTATAATCTCCATACAAATGAGTACCAATCCAAGCCACTGTAGATCAAGGAGTAGCCATAGAGAACAAGTGCGACGGCACCCAGTTTAAAACTCCGGCTTACACAAATACCACAGAATCCAAAGTGCATGAAGTAAAACATAAATGCATGAATTTTTTTGTTTTTTTCTCTCTAACTTGAATTTCCCTTTCCATTCCATATAAAGACATCACTTCCCTGCAAAGTGTCAAAGTTTCTGCTCATACATTAAACAATAGATCATATAGAAAAGACAAATAATGTGAACAAAAACAGCTGTCTTGGTGTGTCTCGATCCTCTAGGGCCTGAGGTTAGGAGTCTCCGGTTACTTCATCCGTGGCACAGAAATTTCATTATTGTCAAAGCCTGTTAGACTTGATTTCTAGTGATACTTTCCATTCATTTGTACTTCAGAATAATGTCATTTTTTTTTTAATATCCTTGCCGGGAAGCACAAGGAGGAAAAAGTACAACGGTAAGTTAATTAAATCTGGAACATTCCAGATTTTAATCATTGACTTGAGAGGTAACAGAAAGGAGAGAAAAGCTAAACAGCGATTTTCTGCCCATACCCACCTAAATAGAAAGAGAGAAATGCATGTGTTTCATTTACTGAAATGGTCCGCCTTGCTGAGGTTCAAAGGAAAAGCTGAAGCATTTTAAATTAGACATGGGGCCTTGTACTTCTTGACTAGTTTTATCAGTAATTACATTACTCATCTCTAAATCACACTCTCATCATGCTTAATCAAGCAAAAATTGGACACATGAGAAAAAATAATTAAGGTGCCCTTTTCCATCAAAGAAATTCATTTATAAATACAGGAGACATGTTCAGGGATTTTTTTTTTCTCTTTCACTGAGAACACTGAGCACCACTCATTTGAAGCAATTTTGGACATTTTTCTTCCAAGGGCACTCAATCATTAAGACCTAACTTTTGGTAACATGTAAAGAAGCTTTTTGGTGACCACCCACATGCACCAATCAATTAAAAATTACATGCAAAAATTTTTTTTGTACTGAATTTCTCTGATGTACACTATGCAAATCTGGACATTCAGGTATTGATTTATACTCTTTCACAACCTCAAGAGCAGAAATATAGAAAAAAGGCAATGACATCATGGCCTAATGCATTCTGGACATACTTTAGGACACACCTCTCCAAAGAAAACAAAAATCCGGTATGGTAGGTGGTGTTATGCACCTTAAAGTTGTTATTGCAATCCGCCAAAAAAATGCATTGAAGAAATCCGAGGGCAAGTGCAACAAAGCCTACTGAGAGAAGCTGAAGAAGGATGCAAACGACTGCTACTTTTAAGAATTAAAGGAATTGGCCTCGATCTGTGTGAACAAAAGGGCTGCAAAGAGATTATAACAAGCTTGCCAAATTGTAACTTTTCCGGATGTGTTTTTATACTTTGTAGAGTGTGTCTTCACTTTCAAACAGTTCAGAGTTTAAAAATCTCAAGGCCCACCTTCAATTTATGGACGGGTGCAGGATCTGCAGATTTTTAGAATAAACTGTCGATACGCTTCCAGTTATGACGTAATATAAGGAGCGTGAGGGCACCTATAGGGCAGGTGGGAGTGTGGGCAAAACAACCTTGACTTTGATATGGGAGTCTGGTGTCGTCAACTTACCCTAACTATCCGTGCCAGCATATGTGTTTGTTAACGTCGCAGTGTTGGTTGGCATGTTCTTCTGTTGACTAAACATAACCACATGCAGCATAATCCCACCATGTGCATTTGTTGACATCACAGTTAATGGCATCTCGGTAGGTAAAGAGGCAGAACGATATCTAAAACATGAGAGACGTGAATTCCATTGTTAAAATGCAATATGTGACGACTTAGGATGAAAACATGTTGATGGGTCAAATACAACTGGACTTTCATCCAGTAAACCGCAGTTTATGTCTCATGTAAAAGCACAAGTCAATTTTGTTTAACGTGATGTTGCGTGATTTATGTTCTGGCGTTGCACACTGGCATCACTCACGTGAGATATTTACATTGCATTATGTAACAAAAGGTACCTTTTTCAACCCAAAACATAACATTTTTTAAACCTAACCAAGTAGTTTTGTCGCCTTAACCTAACCACAACCATATGGCAACATTATTCATGTGTGTCAATGCTAAAAAGATTTCCGGTGCTTTGCTATTAGACGCAGAGAGTGTGACACGGCGTCAGTATTTGATGCCCCGGGAAGAATGAGAACGGGTCTGCAGTAATTCAACATTTTCTTTTACATGATTTCATTTTCCTATGCATCTGTCTCCCAAGTGTGCACAGACAACACTTTGACGTGGTTGACACATAATTAGAGTACAAAACTGTTTGCCACAGTAAAAGTCAAGTAAAGTATAAGGTACCGATTGTCATAAAAGCAATGTCACCTCCTCCTACGCCAAAAAAACAGGTGAACCAAAAACAAACTGTCTAAGTTAGTTGTAAAATGGAAAACAGAAAGAAGAGTCGTGAGGGGCTACAGAAAGAAGATATTTAAATAACTGTCCAGTTTCTAAATCCCCTGACTCAAAAAGTAGTTCAAAAAAACAGACTCTGCCACTCTGTTATTTAAAGATAGAAGTGTGTGATTGCCATATGCTGCTGGATGAAGTGCTCCTCGAGCTTGCTGGTCCATCCATCCATCCGTCCATCCATCTGTCCAGCTTAATCTTGTGAACACCATATCTCAAAAAACACTTCAAGGAAATTTCTTCAGATTTGGTATAAAGGTCCTCTTGGACTCAATGATGAACTGATTTTGGTGGTCAAAGTAACTGTGACTTTGTCTGTCATATTCTTGTGGATGCATTATCTCAAGAAAACTTCATGGGAATTTCTTCAAATTTGCCACAAACCAGTCCCTTACACTTAAGGATGAACTGATCAGATTTTGGTGGTCAAAGGTCAAGGTCACTGTGAACTTGCACCCATTTCATTCTCATGAACACGGTATCTCAAGAACAACTCAAATTTGACACAAACAGTGATGAAGTGATTAGATTTTGGTAGTCATAGCTAGAGATGACCATGTGCTTTCAACTCTTTGGAGAACAGAAAGTGCTGTGTTGTGGGCTCAGAAAATAAAGACAAAATTATCAAGGCTTCATTTGGCCATCAATAGTCATAGGTCGAGTTCAATGTGACTTTGCATCCATTGGGTTTTGTCATAACCGGTCAGTGAAAAATGGCTAAAAAAGTTTTTGTGTGGAAATATCAACAACCTCTGATTGGATTAAAATAATTTTTGTTTTGTATTCTGTCTTTGTTAGCAAAATTCTGTCTTTTACTGACTAATTATGTTTTATTTCCATCATTAGCTGTATTATATTATTTTGGAGCAAATTTGTCAGGAGTTTTTTTTTTTTTTTTAAAGTTTAAAAGTAGCAGGGTTATGATTATCCTCCTGTCTATTCTGGCACACTTATTGCGATTATTTGCATAGGCCTACGTTACTGATCATATTTCAGTGCAGTGTGAGTAATAAAATTGTAACAGTAAAAGCGAAACATGAGCTACTGCTCAACATAAAATAGGTGTTGCAAAACCTCTAGAACAAAGTGAAGTACTCAAGTCTTGAGTGCTCAGCATATTAGCAGGCCTTGGCTAAGAACTTTGGCCCTGAAGCTATATAACCAGCTCACCGTTCGAGGAACACTGAGGAAATTAAAAGAGTGAATCATGTCCATTAGTCAAAATGCAGCATTATGTCTTCACTGCAATATGGTATAATTCCTCAATACATAAAGTCCATAGTGATGTTGGTGTTTATAGTCAAGTAAAGTGAATTTCAAGCAAATATTATCAACAATGTGCAAACTGTTGGTAATACTTCAAAGTTCATGCAAATTAGGTGTATTAAACTAGGCTATGCAGAGTTTGAGTTTGTGAGAGTATGGTTTGTCAGAAGTTGGAGGTATAGTGCAAAGATCTGTGCATGGTTGTAACCCGCAGATAAACAAAGAAGAAGAAGCGGACGTTTTTGTAAGTTAGTTTGTTATATATAACTTGTTTATTTATTTATATAATAATGCAAAGCATATATAGCAGAGCACCCAAGCATTCTTCCATTTTTTTCCATGTTTTCTGCACTTACCCTCCCACCCCTCAAAGAGAGACCGTAACAGAAATAAATGCAATAATAACAACCACACTAACGGCAACAATCATGGCAAAACTTATGGGTTGCAGTAGCACCAAATTACCAATACCTCATACACATAAGATAAGAAAATGATGAATACATTTTTGTCGCCTTGGCCATGTTACCCACCTATCTTGTTCAAGAGAAAAATAGAAAGAGGTCTTCAGGAATTCATTTAATTTTTGAAAATTTTAATGGCTCTTTTCATGCCAGATTGCACTGACCATGTTTGATGTCAGGGATGATGACAAGTTTAGGAGTTTCTGGTAAGACATCTACACAAAACAGGACAAAGGACATGAATGAATAACATGAAAGAAAAAAAACTACAGAGAAAAACCCAAAACAAAGTTTATAATATCACAAAATATAAACAAAAACCCAGGCTCATGACAAATGGGGCTCTCTGGGGATTGACTCGTTCTCTGAACCAGCCTCAAGTGGACATTTGAGGAACTGCAGTTCTTGCAACACGTTTTCATCCCAAGTCGTCAAATGCTGCCACTTCGCATTGGATTTCCAGGTCTACATCTGCTGTTGACGTTCTGGGCTGCCGCTCCTGTGATGTCAATAAAAGCACATGGTGGGATGATGCTGCATGTGGTTATATTTAGGCAACAGTGACTGGCAACTAACACCAAGACATCAACAAACGCACATACTGAGACATACAGTGAGGATTACGAAAAGGAGCCACATGGCAAGGTGTAAAAAAGAACCCATCACATTCAGACGGGAAGCAAACACCCGACTCCGACATGAAAGTCCAGGGTTTGTTGGACCCATCCAACACCACTTCCTGAAGGCATCCTCACCCTTCTTGACCATTCTGTCATTACCAGCAGTGTTTCTTCATGACACTGTCCATTTGCATCTAATGCACACTGGACAGGTTTCGTGCAGCTGCATTCTCAGGGGACACCACCCATTCGTGCATGAGGCTGCTGCAGCAGGTGCCATCCGCTGGCACATAATAACACGGTCATCAGTTCTGTCAAGCTGCGTTCTCAGCTCACGCCGTCCAGCAACGTATCATGTGGACCCAAAAAAGGGTCTTTGGGCGTCTGGATCTTACGTCAAAAGCACTGCATGAGAATGGGCTACAGGAACTTTTGGCACTTCTACTTCATTTTTCAGCTCCACAGGTTGCTTCTTTAGTGATAACTGTCTGGGGTCATTGCTACAATTATCACCTTTTACAATCAGTTATGATCCATTTAAATATAAAAATCATTACAGCAGCTTTAACACATATAGCATTCACACAACACATCTCCTTTATGTTTAAGCGTTATCCATTGATAGCCTATATCAGGTATCAGTCCCTGTCTGATAAGCAAGAGCAGGACTCAGCTGGCAGTGTGTTTAGGATTGGCTGTCTGTAAATAAACCAGAGGACAAGAGTGCAATGCTGTTTCCATGGCAATGGGTAGCAAACTAAAGTCAGTCAAGCGACTGTTGGAGCACACTTTTCTGGGCAGAGCAACAATTATAGTGGCTGTCAGAGCATCAAAGGCCATTGCAAAACTGTCTCTGGACCCCTTATAAGCAGAGGAGCGCCCATAACTTTGGTCATCATTCCTCTTTGAGAACAGGTGAAGATAGGAGGGAAAAGAAAACACAGTTTCAATTTAACAGTGTTTAATTGTCTTTCTTTTTACAAGCAGCATTAGTGTCTTTCATCTCAGGAACACAGCCTCAATACCAGGTTTTCATCATCTTTCTTTTGTTTTGCTATTAATTAGTAGGCCTTTTTCCTCATGCACTGAGGGTGGACGAGCACAGTAGTCATTAATTCAACCCTGACATTAATTCTTCCACTCGCCTCTGCCCTCAAAGCCACCGAATCCAGTTCATTATTTACGTCTCACTATGAGTAGCAGTGGGTACAGAATTGCTCCGGAGATGCCACACACACTACTAATGTCGTATAATCTTCATCAACATTCTTAAACTCTAGAAATGTCCCACTGTCCTTAAAGCATGCTAAAATCCTGGAAGTATCCTAAAATCCTAGAAATGTCCTGTATTCTTAGAAATGTCCTTAAATCTTAAAATGTCTTAAAACTCTGGAAATTTCCTAATATCCCAAAAGTGTGTGCTAAAATCCTAGAAACATCATAGAATATCTATAAAGGTCCCAGAATCTCCCAAAATCGTAAAAACGCCCTTATACCCTAGAAATGTCCTAAAATCCTAGAAACATGTAATGGGCAGCGGTGGTTCCCAAGCAAAGCCAGTTGAGTATCTCTGTGCGATGGTATCTCCTCCAAATATGGATGGCGGTTGACATGCTGCTTAATCTATGACTCTGGTATGTTTATATAGATTTAAGTAACTTGGCTGTCAAACATATTTCAGTTTCCTTCATAAGAAAGAGCTGTTACTATGATCCTCTGTCACAATTAATTTTTTTATGAACTGGGACCATATTTTCAGATGTAGCCTTTTGTGTTATCTGATTTTCTGGCGGCCACACACAGATTCTAATAACTGATGTGTAAGAGACCCCAGTGAGAGCAGGCGACAACAAAAGAACAATTTGACGAGTCACCTCTAGGCCCCGGGACGACAGGTAATTTCGCAGAGTATTTGCCAGATAAATCTGTGTTGTTTTACCAGGGCACATTATCAACAGACGTCCCGGTGCTGCAATCTTCTCCCTCGGTAAATTACAGTTTCCTATCGCTCTGTATCTGCATTCATCTAAGTGGGGTGAATTGTGGGTGGTGATGGGAGCATGTATAAGCTAGCTTTTCTGCCTGAAGGCAATCATCTTTTGCATCTTTGTGTGCATGTTAAAGTCCAGCTGAATTCATATTTGGTCAATCTTTTTTGTGGTCAAAATTAATTTTAGTCATTGTGTTGATGTGTTTTTAAATTTATTTATTAATTTTTGGGTGTGTGTGTGTGTGTGTGTGACACTAACAGCACATTCTATTAATTCTCTATATTTTTATATCGATCTTTTGTAAGAAAGAAAGAACAGTATCTGCCTGTTTTCACTTTTAGATTTTTATATAAGGCTTTATATAAAAGGCCCCCCACCTCCCATAATTACACACATATTTTCACAATGACCTTCTGAAAAGATATTTAACTTATTAAAGTATTGACAGTGACAGCATGGTGACACATGGAGGTCTCCTTCTCTTGTAGTGGCACATACCATAGTCCATCCCCGTTAACTGCATCCTTTATTGATACAAGCCTTGTAAAAGCAGTCTGCCAGATATCCTCTGTCACCTGTGCTGTTCCCATTTGTTGCTGCCTGCAGCCTCCTGTCAACATCACCATTATGATGAAACTCAGTTTGGTGCTGGGGGGACCCGTGACGAGTGAAAGAGCTAGCAGCAGCCGTGGAGAAGATGACGACCAAGTCCCAAACCGCATTCTGACTCAGACCCCCTCCTCTGGGAACTAACTTCTTGTGGACTCAGCTCTGCACCTCCAGAGGCCCCAGGCCCTGGCGCTGACGGATATCCAGGTGGCTGACCGTGAGGGAGGAAGGACCCATTAGCAGATGGACGACGGACCCTGAAGCCATCAGGGTTAGTGTGAGACGCAGCACAGCTGAAGGGGGCAACAGGGGCTGTCATCATCGCCATGATAGCCCAAAATGGACCCCCATCCCCATGCTAATTACTTTGGAACCACAGACAGAATTACAATGAAAAGATGTTGATGACACTGTTGTTCTGGCCATTTACTGTTCATTTGTCTGAGTCAAGTTGCATTTCACCATGCTCTTTAATAAAGTGTATTTACAGACATATAAAGAAGACCCAAAATACAGATTATGGCTCTTTTTAGGCCTTTCCTTCAAATAAGTCAGCAAATGTATAAGTTACACTATATCTAAAATGTTAAACATGGTGTCATCTCTACCAGGGGGCATTTATAGTAAGATTTTAGTTGATCTATAGTAGGGTTTGTACTTTTGCATTAATTCGACGCCATACCCTATATGCCCTATATCACAACCTATGTCATACCCTACTTTGTATCCTTCACCTTACCCTTTGCTACACCCTTTGCCATACCCTACATCATACCCTACGTCATATCCTACGTCAAACTCCATATCGTACCTTATGTCATACCCTATGTTGTACCCTTTGCTGTACCCTTCACCCTACTCTGTGTCATACCCTACACTGTACCCTACATCGCACCCTACACCATACCCTGTAGTGTACACTGTACCCTATGTCATACCCTACACTGTACCCTATATTGTGTCCTACATCATCCTCACCTTGTCCTACACCTTATGTCATACCCTTATGCATGAAAATAAATAAAACTTAAGCTCCGTACTGTCACAGGGGAATTCTCGGACAATAAAAGGAAGTTAGGTCAGTAAAGTGCAACATATACAGTCTGTTAAAAAAATAAATAAAAAAAATTTAAGAAAGAAATTTGCCAAACCGCAAAATATGTTTACAGACATAAACATACGTCTACATATGATTTTACAGTAATTTGTATAATTTAGAATGATCTGCAATAACGTAAACACTACAACTCCGGCATAATGTGCATTGCTGATGTCTGTCACGAGAAGTAGACCAAGTTGCCTGCCTTAAAAACTCCATCAGCAGCCTAGCAGATAATGATCACATAGGTTATGAGTCAAAGCAACGTTCTGCACATTTCTTTTACATATAGTGTCTCAATATTTTTTAAGATTATTTTATTTTAAGTACACTTTACAGATATTTCCTTAGACAGAACCACACACAGCTGGAGTACTGCAATACTTATCTTTTTACAGACTCCTAAGAGTTGTTCAGCAGTAACCGGTCACAGAGTCTTGATTGAATGTAAACATGTTTGACAGGAGCACCTCCCATCAGTAACTCGATACCAGCAACAAAAGCATCCCCAAAGCCCCTAAATCCCTCTATGGAGAACTTTTTTTCACACCTGAAGGCCATGAGCACCAACACCATGGCCGCTCCACTCCAAGGCCGAGGTTGGTGATCTGAGGGGGCACGGGAAGCCGTCACTCTGCCCAGGTCAGGCCTCCTGGGACACGATAGCTTAGACCCCCTCCCCCAAGGATGTTGGGCTCCTCCAGTTTGGCTAATGCTTTAAACACCTGACTCTATACTGTGGGGAGACATGAGTTAATTGGAGACATCAGATGGTTTCTTTTCCCAAATCTACCCTCAGTTGCTTTACATGCCTAAACCTGAAGACACCCAACAACGTTTCTCTTTCTAAACTGTATAACATTTATTGCCCTAAAATTAACCTCCAACCTTTGGACTCTGTAACTTTACGTTAATTATGTAACTTTACATTAAGGATGTGGCATCATTCATAGTGGGCTAACTCACAGGATATCATACACCTCATGTTAAGGTACGACCACATCATGTTTCTTTATCTAAACCTAACTACAATGACTTTTATTGCCTGGATAACTTTACGTTAAGGACATTACATCATTCATGGTGTGCTAATTCACAGAATATCATACAAATTGTTGTGTGTGCTTTTTCGTAGGAAATCATACAAACAGTCCATTAGAAAACATTGTACTTCTTTTTGATGCATCAGTGGTGGTACTCTTTTAAATTAGTAGGTTACTTTTTTGTCTAGTAATGTTTCTGGTAATCCTAATAGTAATTCTAGTCACTCTGCAAATTTGTTTAATTGTCCCACCAGGAATCCTTAATTGCAAATACTGTTAACCCTCTTACTTTTTTTTTTCCTGAGGTGAGTGGTAACACATTACAAGTAATGCACATAGATTTAAAAAAAAACAAAACACTTTTTTAAGGAACGAGTACATTTTATGTTCCTTTTCTCAGCAATGCTTTTGCTGATTGTATTTTTGAGCTAGCAATTTACTTTTTACTTTACTTCATTTGCCATTTTTCCTAGTTACCACTAGTCTGCAGAGATTGAGTGTAAGGGGGTAGAGCATGTTGCTACTGCAGCTGCCTGGAAGAAAAAAAGAGCACCACCTGTCTTTTGACCATGATGCAACGATGACAGAGCAAAACACAGAACTAGGGGCAGCTTTCAGCAATAATCTCCTGCAACACTTTTTTAAACAAAATCCTAAAAGACAACAGATATAACTGTAACTTATTAGGTGCTGCGGTCCCTCTAGAAAAACACTCTCTGCTTTCAAAAACTCCTCTTTTAACCTCTGCAAGCATGTTGAAGTAAGTTGCACATTGGTGATGATGTAGTTAGCAAGTTAGTAGTTATACTTGAGCAAAACATTACAATACACACCACTGGACTTTTTTGCATTTACAAATATGTCATAACTTCCTGAGACAATATTTCAGGGAAAGTATACTTGCTGTATACAGTAAGAGATCAAACATACTTTCTCTTGATCGCCTGAATACCCATAATTACCATGCCACTGTTGACAAATCAGAGATCACTTATTTCAACCCTGATGGTTGGCTTTCATACACCGTTAAACAAATACAAAATAGAAAATCAGTTGCTGTGCTGATGAAGACTTTGTTTTAGGAAAAACAATAGCTTCAGTCAGACAGCAAATATTGACTCAGATACAAGTGTTTTGTCTCAGCTCAGATGGCCTCAGTAAAATACACACATTTATATCTGCACTAAAGCCCTGCATCTTACTCCCAAAGTGGTTAAGAGGCTCCGTGTGAAAGGATAGGACAGGATTTCTTTTGACTATTGCAGAAAAAAGATGCTGTTAAGGTGCAGGACATTTTTAAGATATAATCTTCCCTCACAAATTACCCCCTAGGCCGGTTGCCATGGGAATAAGATTAATTTATTTTCTCTTAGCATCAACATAAAAAGAAAACAAACAGTAAAAGAGCCTTCATCAAAGATGGCTCCCCAGTCTTGGGTATGTTTCATTATCACCCAAGTGCTCAACAAAAGCTAAAAGAATCCAGAGGTCCCTCGACCGCATAAAAAGGACAGACAGAAAAACCTGCCAAACAACTTAGTACAGATACAGAACAAAACTGCACTTCATTTTGCCTCTAATTACACTAATGGAAGTCCCTTTGTAGGCCTCAGTGCTTCCAAACCGTGGAGCTAAAAGAGGATAGGCACTCTGCTAAAGGCCCCATTGTGCTGGGTAAGCCCCTGGCTTAGACAGAGAGGGAGACAGGACCAGCTGTAATTAGTTTAGCTGCCTCGCTGCTTCACATCTTGCCAGGAGAGGGCTTTGCCCAATGAAAGGTGTCTCCACAGGGCTCTCTGTCTAAAAACGAGGGTGGGTCATCAAGTAAAGGTCCTATGGAAGGGGGTAGGGATCTCTCACCTCTGATCCAACATGCGGTGACTAAATTGGACAAGGGGGAGTCACACAATATAGATGGTTAGATAAGTAAAGGGACCTAATTATGGAGTGGTATGGGCGGATAGTGAGGTATTTATTCAGCCGCTGAGACCAGCAACCTGCTTGTATAACTCTTGAAATAAAGGTCAAGAATCCATTAAAAGGAATCCCGGATGAATTGTGCATATGGTGTACGTGCAAATAATTCTTACTATAATGAGCACAGAGGAACAGATTATCCACAGTAAGACAGTTCAGTGTCATGCGCATTTTCAATCAAGAATTGTACACAAAATCTTGTGCCTTTAAGTATTTCAATGTGACTTCGGAGCCATGCGACGCACATTGCATGATTCCATGAGGGAAATCCCGCTCATCTGGTGCTTAACTAGGCTCATACAAACCATAAACATATTTGCAATTAGTGTTATAATATACAATGCTATTACAGTCCATACGGAGTGGACAAGTGCAATGGCAGTCATGGAAAACATTTTTAAAAAAAGACATGGGAAGTATCTCAAGTCAGTTTTCCTGGACAGGCTGTTATTTCCCAATGTTTGTCTTAACCCTGCCTACCAAAGTTGTTTTCCATTTTCATTTAGGCTTTTTTTTCCCACTGTGGATGTTGTCTTTGGGAGGTGGGTTGTTCACACCTCAGTGAACAGCCTCAATGGTGCCCAACCCAAAGTCGGCCATTTTTCCCAGCCCTTTGCCCTGTTTGAATGGATGCCCTCTCCCCCCATTTACCCTCTCCATGAAAGAAAAGGGCCTAAATAATCTCCCCTCGCTTTAATCAGGGGAGCTCAGGAGGATTGGACAGAACCAGGGGGTTTGTGCCTTTGTGCTGGCCTTGACTGTCTTGATTCCGTTGGCATTTTCTGGCAAGGTCCACCACCCGGGGCCTTTTTAATTTGCTCTCTATTGACTCTGTGTTAATTGGGTTGGGGAGAGATGCATCCAGATTTCAACCCCAAGTTCGGTCATCTTAAACCTTCATTGTGTTGTTCACACATTTCACAAAAGATGCACAGCCTGCTGCGATGCAAGCGGAGTGAGGAATGGAGTTGGAGAGCAGAGGAGGGGAGTCGTTTGAAGAGAAGGATTCAGGATTTGAACTGTATGTTTGAGAAAGGGGGAGATAACAGCCTGATGGATTTCTAAACCGTTAATCAACACTGTCTTGCTTTGTGACTGGGTGATCTCATAGGTTAACAGGGCCACAACAAACTATCTATCTGACCAGTTTCCGCGTGGTCTTAACATGTAATCTGCATCTGCATTTCTTATTTGCATGAGACAAAATGAAAAGTTTAGCCTAAATTCGCAGTAATGCATTGCATTTGGTATGCCATTCAGACTGGCCAGGCCCCATCTGGAGGCTGTGCTTGCAGCATCAGAGCCGATCAGAGCTGACCTGACCGATGAGGAGGGTCAAGACAGCACTAGTTTTAACAAGCTTTTCCACTGGCTCAGATTTATCCCGTGTTTTACAGTGTATCATATTGGCCTGAAGATTTGAGGATTAGGATTAAAACATCCCTTCCCTTTCCTTTTCATTGTTTTGTAAAAGAAACAAACCTTTTTGGATGTAAAAACAATATGTTGGTCCAAGAATAATGTAGTACTCATCTTCAAATCCTCTCCTCTGAGTAAAACATGAAATACTTTTCAGGCATAAAAAATAAACATCTGGACAAAGATAGCACCTTTTAATTAGGCAGGTTGTTCACATGCGCTGCACTTGTGTTTTCTATCAAAAGTAATACACCAAAATATGTGCATGTCCTATATTGTAATAAACCAGTAAATCGTGCATAACCTATATATCTTGGAAGGTTGCCAAAAAGTATGGGTAGTAAAGTGACAGTAGTAAAGAAAAAGTAAAAAAGGAAATCCAGTTAGCAGGAAGGTTGGGGTGGTGGAAAGGTCACAATATCCCGGACTTTCCCCCGGGACAGGAAGACTGTTGTTGGGAACTGTGTGACTTTTGAGTAAAATTAATAATTTTAAGGTACATCCTCACCATGTTTCTTTTCCAAAATGTAACCACAGTAAATTCAATCACGTAACTTTACCTTAAAGACCTAACAACACTGGTGGAGCACTAATTCGTAGGATATCATACAAACTGCTGTATTAGGATACATTGAATCAGACCACCACGGTTAGTAACATTTACCTTGTTTGCAAGAATAACAAACTGAACTGAAAATTAGCCTCTGGACTTTGTCAGCTGTATCCAAGTGTCACATGAACGTGATCTTGCATGTTTTAGCAGTCCACTGTTAGCATCCTGCATTGCTTCTTTGCACTATGTTAGCAAGTCCTCCCTCTTCACCTACCTAAGTATGTACCTAAATCACAGTCCAGACAGACAATAATACTCGGAGTAAATGCAATGGCTTATGTTCAATGTCATCATTCAGATAATTGATCTATATAAAGATTGCATGTTCCCACTATCTGTCACATCTGTCTGTTTGTCCACCCATCCACCCATCCATCCATTCATCCATCCTTCCTGACAGATCCTTGACTGACAGTTAGGAGTAAAGATGGCCATGGCTGCGTATTACTGATCTTGTCTCTGTCTGTAGATGGTGGTGTAAAGTATGGTGTAAGGGTGGTTCGGGGGCTGACTGATATAAATGAAGTGTCCTGGTAAGAGCACCAGGGTGTTTAAGTGTGTAATCATTTGTTGCCTCCCTGTAGACCCACTTGCCAGATGGAAAAAAAGTCACTGCTAAAAGAATCACGAAATCCTACCAGAATGCACCCCAAGGAATCTCATTAAGGAGCTCCACACGTCGATGGCACAGCCTCACACTGCTGTTTTTCTAACCGAGCGGGAGCAGTCCATGGAGGATTTAACTGGATAATGGTATTGGTTTCACATCAGCGCAGGAGCAGGAAGACCACAGTGGATAAGCTGCGAGGACAGCCTCTCTCTCTCCCCTGTTTCCCGCTTCTTGACTGAGTAATTATTCCTTAAGACCACCTACCCAGGCAACAAAAATAGAATTGATTTCCCATTATGTGCAGCATCACTCCTGCTGGGGAGGTCCTGTCTGGGTGACCAGGCAGCGAGCAGACATGTCTAACCCGAGAGCCTGGGACCGGCTGGGAGATGCTGCACAGGGCTATCGATGTGATCCTATGCTTCATTTGCGAAAAAAAAAAAGAAAAAAAAAGACATGCTGTTGTTACACCTTTCTGCCCCAGAACAGTTGCTTGACCGTTGACAGAAAAAGCTGAGAGAGAGGGAGCCAGGCCCACACAAGCACTCAATACTGGGTTTAACTGACTTTAAAGTCTGTGAGGTTAAAAAGGTTCCTGCACTGATGGCAGTTACTGAGAATGGGATGGTGCTACTCATAGGTATTGGATGATACTAACCTTCTTTTTTTTCTCTCTTAAATTCTGAAGATGGTAAAGGGCAGTGCATGAAGGACCAAACCATATGGAAATCAGTCATGTTTTTGTGTGTGATATGATATGATTCTGCTGTATTCACATACCCAGCTGGTAAGAGACAAACTCCAATTTTGCTAAATAACAGTCAATAAGCGCAGTGATTTACAATATACACGGAGCGTATTGTATGTAGTTTCATTATTATATTGTTTTTTTAAAGTAAAACATGCTTATATTTGAAGATTAATGTTAACAGCTAGGGTTAGATACTTGCTGCATGGGGACAATCCAGGCGTGTAGTGAAAGGCACGCTGACATGCAGATGAGGAAAATGTTGTCGAGTAATGCCAGCAGAAGTAGTTTTTCACTCACCACAGATTACTACTATTACTACAAAAAATATGTGAGGTTATCATTTTCAAAAACTTTCGAAAACATTCGAACATTTTACCCAAACAAAGAGCTCACCATTGGGAAGCCTTGTGTTTGGTTTAATAAAAATAAGAAACAGGGAAAGGCTTGTAGGAGACAGGGAGCTGACACTCAGGATGAGGGTGCTGTGTTAGCGCAGGAGTCTCCAGGCTCCATTGAATCCCGTGTAGCTCTTTTGCTAAAAGAGAGAGGGAGAAAAGGACGGGAGAGGGGGTTAGACATACCTTTATAGGCCTAAGTGGGAAACCACTTTGGGAGATGAGGCATGTTTGTTCCCCAACGTCAGTTATGGAACTTTGTTAGTTGTGTTATCATAGTGAATTTCTCACTTGGAAATTAGCTTTTTCTGTGCTAACCTCAGCATTTGTCTGTAGCGTTTTATATAAAAAGCCAATAAATATTGACCCTTTTTTAATAATTTATCAGACTTCAATCCATTGTCAGCCTGCCAAGCGTTTTCCTTTGTTTAAAAAGGTCTAGGCTACTTCATTGTTCTATGTCATCACACTACTGTGAATATAAGAGAGTGATTTTAATACAAAGTGTAAACCACTGCATGTGAATGCATGAATTATTCAGATCTGTGCTCCAGAGGAAAGCCTTCATCAGGCTGTGTAATATTGCCCTCTACTGGATTTATACATTAATGAACTGCATTAAACTAAAGCCTCCTGTGTTTTTATAACCCGCTTTGAAATAGTTCCTCCAGCACCCAGTGCTCTTATTGTAAGTTACCAAGTTACAATAACAGGATTACATATATAACACCATAATAAAAAATAACATCATACAGTAGTGTAACAATTTCAGTATTAAGAATAATTCCCTATTAAGCCTAGTATGTTTCTTTTTTCTGAATGACTTACTCTGTGATCTCATTCAGGTCTTTCAGCTTCCCTCCCTTTGCCATCAATGAAAAATTAGCTGAGCTATAACATAATAAAGACAAATGGAATCTATAGAATCACAAAGCTAAAAACCTTAAATTACGTCATGTTTACAGTAATGTTTTTACATTGTTTATTAGTCTCAAATATGCACTCTTAACCCATATCAATACTAATATATCACAAAACAGCACTCTACTATCAAGCATAATGTTATCTTTAACAAGCTGACATGTAACTTACACTGAGCTGTAAAATAAATCACACAAGCCTTTTCTCTCATTTAACTCCTTAATGTTAGATGAAATTATTTAAGAGCGGGACATTTTAAATTAACAGGCTGTTAGTGGCTAACCATATGTGCTCAGTATATAGAGTACAGTGTACTAACGTTAGCTTTCTGCTGCAACTCCATTGCGCCGCTAGCAATTAATGCTACTTCCAGGAACTATTGAGATGCTCCACGTTCCTCCATTGCTGTGAAAAAATGTTCCATTGGAGCGAACGGAGATGACACGACTCTCTTAAAGGGCTCTGGTTTTAGTAATGTTTTCAGTGGCAAGTGTTTTTTCTTCTAAAGTCTGGGCAACATTCTCCATAAACATAAAAAAATCATTTATTTATTTATTTATTTATCTATCTATTTATTTTTGTTAATATATCAAATGACATTACATTTTCATCTCAAAAAAGGTCTGTAATCGCAGTCCTCAATAACATGTTCTGAATGTAGCTTTGAAAACATTCTTCCTTCGTTGTCATGTAACATTGTGGGAGTGTTTTATAAGAACATTTTATGATCTGTCACTTCTAAACATCTTCAGAATGTTTCAGTTATAGTGTTACGTCGTAGTCTGCATTTAACCTTGCAGGGATATTTTTTTGAAATGATAAAGATCCTTAAAATGTTGAACATTACACCAAAATGTTTTCTTATAATGTTTTCTAACTTAACGTTAGCCAATGTTGTGGGAACATTCCCTGCTAGTTAGGTCTTTGTTTATCTGTTTTTACACTGATATATGTGGACCTTTTTTTCATGGTCTTACACCAAACCATGCTGCCCAAGTCCTAACCTATATATTCCCTCTGTGACCTCACAGTCGTGTTAACCCATGCCGCTGTGGTCCTGCTTGGTCACATGGTCACGTGGTGCCAAACCAAAGCCACATCTTGTGCTAAACAAAATGGCTCAACACATGTGCCTGTGGTGGCGACTAGAGGGTGAAAGCTCTGTTTTTAAATCTGCCTGTGCTCAGCTCTAGAAATTGGCCAACACAGCAAGACATGGATGTGTTTGTCCAGGTCAGCAGATCAGTTTTACATATTGTATGGTATAAGCACAAAGAGCTACAGCTTGCTGTCAGCAGGTTGTGGTGTTGTGTGGAATACCATCAGTGCGGCTCTGGCCTGGTATGAATGATCACTGGTCTGGTCAAGACTCAGCTTTGCACATCGCCTGATAACAGACTAAACTGTCAGCTCCTTACAGTGCATTTCCATCTTCAGTCTGTTTCCATGGGAGAGGGAAATTTGATTTTTTCCTAACCGAGCCAAAGAGATGCTCAAATCCAACACTGTTGTTTGTTTTGCCAGTTAAAAATTGTGTGGTTGTTGCCGTTGACTAATAGGTTGCACTCCATTTTAACCCTTTGAAACTTCAGCAAATGGTGGATTTCTTTCAAAAACATGGGAAGAAAGCAATTAGCAATGAAAGAAGAAATTACACAGAAATGAGCAATAAATTAGTGAAATAGAAGAAATTTACCAGTAAATTATATATATATATATATCATATATATATATATATATATATATATATATATATATATATATATATATATGTAATCACAAAGAAAAATCAAAAGAAAAAAAAAATAACACAGAAATGAACTGGGAAAAAATGCTTAAAATTTTAAACTATTTTGTAATGTGCAGTTCTGAGAATTATAAATATAATTTTTCCCTAGCTTTTTTCTTTTTTTCCGAGACATTTTCCTGAGCTTTTTTAAAATGATTTTCTACATCTACTGATTTCTTGAATGCTCTGCAGCATTACAATTTTCTTTTTTTCTTTTTTTTTTTTTTAAAGAAACCACACCCGTTTGCCCATGGTTAAAAGGTTTAATAACTTGTGACAGGCATCTCAAAGCAGTACAAGAAAAGTTATGTTGCTCCAGGTTTAAAAGGGTTAAACAGCTTTCCCTACCCTCACCGTTTTGTGTTGAGTGCATATAATGCAAAGTCATGCCAACAGTTTTGCCAGGGGTTTAGAGAGGGGAACAGAGCAAAGAAAATTAAACTACAACTACGGAGACAAAAGACACATCTGTGATATTCTGTTCATGCATTTGTGTCCACTTCCTGTTTTATTTTGAAGTGTGAGTTTTCCCAACTTTTTTTTTGATTGCCTCATGTGTTTCACCTGTGTCTAGTTTCACTCGCCTGTCTGTAGTTAGTAATCAGCTCTTGTGTAAAGCCCAGTGTTTCTGCCATTCAGTTGCCAGATTGTCACCAGTGTGTTTGCTTAACTAATTTTTGACTGCTTGGATTTATGGACTTCTACTGTTTACTGTTTATTGTGTGATTTGCATCTGAAAAACTGTTCTTGGGGTTTGGTGTTTTTCTCTGCATGAGTCCCAGTTTTGTACTAAATCGTTAAGTCAAACTGGAACAGCCTCGATAAAAGCGTCCACTTTGTTAAAAGCACACCTCATTCTTGTTACTACTCCTCATTCATTCTAGCGTGCCGCTTAACAGATGCTTGACAGTGGTGTTAGTCAGCCCTTTGGGTTGATTGAATAATCATCAGTCCCCCAGCTGCACACATTGGTTTTTTCTTTATTTTAACTGAGAAACCGCTGTTTCACATCCCAATGCCAGACCAGAATCGGTCAATATGAATTGCAAATTTATCAGCATGTGATCAATCAATAAACCACTTTATCTGTCACATCATTCAATTCCATCATGATCTCAAATTGGCACTGCATGTAAAGAGCTTTTTACTGCTTGTTAAGGGAAAAGAAAGGATGGAAAACATTGGAATGTTGTGCTACTGTTGGCTATCTTGGGTTTTTTTATGCAATGTCATCATCAGCTTGACCCAGATAATGGAAAATGAAATAAAAATATACCTCTCAGTCTTCATACCATTAAGTCAGACCTGAGAAAACCGTTTGAATAGGAGGCTGCAAGTCTAGCTGCCATTGGCATAGCACCTCTAGACAGAACATGAACTGGATGAATTCCTCATTTGTATAACAATGATTTGAGAACAAAAAAACAGCAAATGAAGGAAAAATATAAACCAAAGGCTGAGGTGCATACTATTGTTGGTGGGGTGTTTTTTTTTATTTGTTGTTGTTGTTTTGAGTCCTGCCAGTTGACATTGTGACTCACAAGCTCCTTAATCTGGCACGAATGCCTGAGTTGCAGCGAGTGTACTGGTGTGGGCTCACACTTACAGGAGAAAACAGCAGAATTCCAAACTTAAGCTTATATTTACCAACAGTCTAAAAGCTTATCTGTAGAGTTTGTTTCCAGGGCATAAATTTGGCAGTCTCTTTGAAGCTCCTGGTTCTTGTCTGAATTGCTGCACAGCTTCGTACACAATTGTTAATATACAAATGCAATACAATCAATTAACGAAAGAAAGAGACAATTTGTTTAAAAGTGTAATGAGAGATTGGGAGTGCCTTGTGTAAATGGCAAAGAAGATCATAAAAAACCTCAAAAACAAATCGAACCATCCCGTCGTCAATGGTCAAAGCACTGAGAGAAGCTATCTGATATCTTGAATTCATAATCAATAATTTCATCTTCTAGCATCACATTATACAGCTGATGGAAAAACTCAAGGCTTTGCTTTTATTTTATAAAGTATGATGGTTTTTCTTTAGCAGCCAAGGAAAACTCTCTCAATACCTACGCATTTCAGACCCTGTTTACCACGATGCTTCGAGGTTTATCACTAAGAGCACTGCCAGTACCCAGCATTGTTTTCTCTATAGAGTTGGCTGGCTCACTACTAAGTACACACTCATCTTCAAAGCTACTACTGGCATATCACCTACATATTTTGTGCAACTTTATTCTGCCAAATAAGGCTAAAAACTATTGTTTATGCCTGTGAAACTTTTGTCATGTCTCTGTTTCTAAGGTGCATGAATTAAGGTAAAGACCCTTCATGTCCTTGTGAGTTATAAATTATACTTCACGATTTTGTGGTATCTAGCTGTCAGCATATATATGATTTATTTATTCCATGAATTTATTTTCAAGAATTGTAGTGTATTGTATGAATTCATATTCCTTGTAATAGTATATTAACTGCTGTTCTTTTTTATTAATTTCACCTTATCATTTTGATCTGATCTGCTTTATTAAGCCTTTGTTGATCACTCTCTTTATGTCTTTAATTATTTTAAGTAAGTTGATGTTAGAAATTAACCTCAGTTCTATATGTTCTGTCGTTATCTTGGCCACAACAATACAGTAAAATACCTTTGGGGCTGAAAAATGAAGCCAAGTACCAAGAAGCGCAGTTCTGTTAATGGCCACTTGAGGCTGGCTCCAGTGAGTCAGTCCCCACAGACTCCTATGTTAAAATGCTAAACCTTAAAGAAGAGATAAACATCAGCTCTTGTGTAAAGCCCAGTGTTTCTGCCATTCAGTTGCCAGATTGTCACCACAGTGTGTTTGCTTAACTAATTTTTGACTGCTTGGATTTATGGACTTCTACTGTTTACTGTTTATTGTGTGATTTGCATCTGAAAAACTGTTCTTGGGGTTTGGTGTTTTTCTCTGCACGAGTCCCAGTTTTGTACTAAAAAAGAGATAAACATGTTTACAGCCTGGTACACAAAATAGTTTTGGTCTCTTATTATTTTTTTGGTTTACATTTTATCAAGGCTTAAAGTTATGCAGAATTAGGACGAAACAGCTTGCGTGACAGGTGAATACCATCTGTAGACAAGTTGCTACCACAGTGACAATGCTGGTCAGGTAACATAATCATTGCGTAACCCCAGATTCACAGAGTATAGGGGTAGTGTGTTTTCAGTTAATTAATGTTAATCGCAACATTTTGGTCATTGAAAAATGCTTATGTCAGCATTTGGACAGTGACAACTTGGCAAAACATGCACTGGAAATTACTTCATTTTTTTAACTGGGAATGAAAAAATAATAGGAAAAGTGTCAGTCAGTCATTTTCTGTAACCGCTTGTCCTCGGAAGGGTCGCGGGGGGGGCTGGAGCCAATCCCAGCTGTCATCGGGCAGAAGGCAGGGTACACCCTGGACAGTTTGCCAGACCATCACAGGGCCGAATAGGAAAAGTGTCCAGACAATATTCAGAATTATTTTTCAATTTCAGGACTTTTTTTTAAATAAACTTTTTGTGCTTATTTTCAGGTAATTTTTTTGTAACTTTTTACTAATTTCTTGCTAATTTTTAGGTCATGTTTTGTGAAGTTGCCCATTGCCTTCTCCCCATATTTTTTCAAGACCAATTTGATCAGGTTATAAAGGGTTAAAACAGGAGTCCAAAAACTAGTGGGTGGCTATTTTTGTGCAGTCTGTGACACTGACTCCACCTGAAGATGGAAATCCTTTCAGTGTTTTTGTGACCCATAAAACCTTTTTACAATATACTTTTTCTTTAAGGCTCAATAATTTCTGGTCACTGTAGTTTTTGGTAAATATCACCCAGGAGCAAACAGTGTATTTGCTGGGAACTATTTACACCTATTGCAAATGTGTGGCTCACTGATGTGTGGAGTTTTATAAGAGACTAATAAGATATATACACAATATTTGTTAGTTTTTCATTAAAAATGACAAAGAACTTCATTAGCCTCATTTGTTATGTATAGGAAATGACATCAAACACTGGTAAAACTGGTAGACAGTAAAAGCATAAACTATAAATGGCTACATCACTTCTGTGTGTTGAACAGATTTAAATACTAAAACATTTGTAGCATCAAAGTTTTTCATGATTTCAGTCAGTCCAATACGACCTGGCTTTGTCACTGCTGATTGCTGTGGGATGGACACAGTGTTCCCTCCATGAAACTCTGCTTTCATCCCATTTCACAGACACACTGTCCTCCTAAGCAAGTGCCAATCACAGCGGGCTAACTCGCCCAGAGCCCCGAGCGGCTGCAACTCATTAGAAAAAGCTGGGCATGTTTTGGTGCCAGCACAGCCCGTATTCATCCACAACCCAATGTGAGACATTCCTTGGGGCGGGGAGAGGTTAATCAGCAGGGCAAAAACAATGAGCTCAGGTTCTGCAGGTAGAGAGCGGGAGGAGGAGGAGGAGGAAAAAGAGGAAGGTGGGTGATTGTCGGTGTCCAAGGGAGTACGAAGGACGGCGTGGTGGGTCGACTGTGAAATGAGGAAATGCATCAGGAAATGCACAAGGACACCCAGGATGCTACACATTTCTGTGTATGCAGAGGCTTTTTGTAATGCATACTAAGTCACAGCGTGCAAGTGTGTTACAGACATGAGAGTGGTTGATATTCAACATCTGTTACAAGTGAAAGGTCTCATGTTTAAGTAAGACGACGAAGTTGCACATTGACCTCTGATCACTTTGCATTTGCCACTATTCATTTCCATTCCTTTCTTTGTGTTGCAAGGCTATCATGAGGTAAAGGAATGTATTTGTTGAGAGCAGTGTGCTTCTGAATGTTCAATATGTTATCAACCCAAGTTGTCACATATAGCTGCTTTGTCAGTGGGCTTTCCTTTCTACATATTATGCTCTAGGTACCCACTTGCTTCTGTTATTTACGATCTGATATGTGGCAACAAACGCCAGAATGTCAACAAAAGCACATGGCAATCAACCAACACATTGTCATCCTAACTTGTCACATGGTACCTCTCTGTCAGTGCCCTTCCACGTCTACTCATGACGTGTTAGGTATCCTTCTACATCAGCTGTTTATGCTCCGGGATGCCGTCACAGTGATGTCAACAAATGCACAAAGGGGGATGACTGCATAGTCCTTACATCTACACAACAGCACATGGCAACCAATGCAGACCATCACCATGGTTAGGGTTAGGCAACAGTCACAGACAGTTTGATTTAGGTAATAGAGGCACATGGTAAGGTGTACAAATAAAACATACACATCAACACAGGAGGCAAACTACAGACTCCCACTATTTGACAACTTTGGAGTGAGAACGAGCTGCATGGTAAAGTTAAGGCAACAAAAGCATGTGGCAACCAACCCTAAGATGTCAACAAAAGCACAACGTTATGATTGGGAGACAAATGCATGGGCGGTTACAATTAGTATAAAACATCATGGTCTGACTCAGCAGTCATAAAGGAAGTGAACACTGGACTCCTAGGTAAAAGTCTGGGGTTTGCTGGATCCACCCACTGCCAATCCTGCCTGCTCCATAGGGACTTTCCAGCTCCTTATATTATGCCATTACCAGCAGCATTTCAACCTGATACTGTCCGGCAGGATATCATACGGCCACAACAGGATCTGTCTGGCCAAAGTTTTAACTGACTCTGCCCAACTGCTTATGATAGTGCCACACCAGGTGCCGTTCAGCTGACTAGTGGCATATCATAACAATATCTGAAGACTTAGGAATGAGAACTAGAGACTAGAATGTTTGACTACAATACCTTGAAACAGAAATGCACTAAACTAAGCCACCTTTGGAAGTAGAAATCAATATGCAGGGGCAATTTAACCAGGGCAAACAGTCAAGCCAATCCAGGACAGAGGTTGGGCACCTAAACCCAGGTCAGGAAGGTGATAGAAAAAGTGTTTTACCCAGTGCAAGTGTGTCCACTGCCATGTGCCCAGATGCTTAACATCTAAACACCTGAAATGAGTAAAACACCCCCTCTAACACTTCTGCAGCCTATGCTGAGGGGCTAACCCCTGTGCTGGATTGCTGGGCTGTTTCTCCTGGCTTGCCAGTATGCCCTAAAAAGATTTCAGAAAAGAAATGTAGTAGGAGTAGAAACCAAGGGATATTGTGGAAACATGTTGTAGTTACACTTTATTTTCTTGTTCGCTTTTTGATGGTTTTTACCATCATTTATCATTTCTAATGACTGTCTATGTAACATGGGAGCACATCTAAAATATAAAAGAGAGTGGAAAGCTTGCACAGTTGGATATGTACACCACAGCCCATTTTAACCACTAATGGTGCGGGCCGAGTGTCAATGCAAGGCCAGTCCAGCTGTAAGACTCACTGTGGTTAGCTTTTTATGAGACATTCAGTGGACAAGCCTTTGGCTCCTGGCCCATGCCAGGCTCACCACATTTCCCCTGCGCACAAAAATACTGATCAGCAAACACAGTCATGAAAAAGAAGTATTCAGACACCAGGGAATAATCCACACATTTTCTTGGATGACTCCAGGGAGGATCATTTGACAAGATAACGCTGGCCGAGGAAATTAGAGATAAGTCAAATGTCAGAACAATCTTATCCACCCTCAAGGATTTTGAGAACTTGTTGATTGCACACACCTACCTTTCTCCACTCCTCTGTCTTCACCTGCTGCAGCTATTGGACACATTCATTAGCATATCTGGTCATTCCCTTGTTAACATGCACCAGTCTTATTCGGTTATCAGCCTGCACCATATGCTGCGTAGGTGGTAGCAAAGAGTCTAGACAGATCCTTTGGCAACTCTTTCTACTGCCCTCGTGAGACTTTCGTCTTAGTTTGACTACTTCACAACATGAGCTTATTCATCCCGCACTACGTTTGATAACCCTCCCCTCCTGGGCTGTGTGTGTCTTATTTTGTACATGTGTGTATAAAGGTCTAAAAAGTGTCTCAAGAGGCCAATAATGCAAATTCTCCACCAAAGGCATTAGGCAAAAGTGTGTATGTGTGAAGTCTGTTCTATATTCACTTGTGTTCAGGGTTTCTTTTATCTCGCCTGTGAATGTGTGAAACTCTTGTCGACCACTGCACCTGCAGCTGTCTTTGTCGGCCTGTGTTTTTTAAGTTAATTTGACATAGGGTTTTTCTTTTTCTTGAACACACATAACTATTTTTTCTCTCAACTCTCAACTTCTTTCTGTGTTTATCTACAATACCAGCCCGTTTTCATCCTGAAGTCGTCAAATACCGCCACTTTGCCGCCTTTCGTGAATGAGTGATATGCCTTCTGGCGGCAGTATTTTGTAATGTGGCCAAACTGAACATTTTGCTGTGTTATGATATGCCACTGGTAACCTGGATGGGGCCTGTCGTGGTAGTATGTACAAATACAAACGGGTGGCATCAGTTCATAATGCAGTCATTTGTCATGGAAGTATGATGCGCCACCTGACGGTGTTAGCTGAAATTGTTGACAGTAACAAAGTAAAATGAGGATCTGAAAAGTCTCTATAAGGTGAGCAGAAGGTGCAGTGGTTGGGACCAAAAAAACAGGACTTTCAACTGGGAGCCCGCTGTTCACTTCCCATATGTTGAGCCACACAATGATTGTTTGCTTGTTTTTTTTTTTACAGTCGTCTGCTTTGCAGTGGACACAGAAGTCCACTGCAAAGCAGACGACTTGGGATGAGAACGTATAGGTCTAGTCAGTGTGCCCTCATACAACAGTTTGTAAGATATTCTATGACTTGGTGCTTCTTAAATGTATAGTCAGGCATTAATGTAAACAAACAAAGGTTAGCTTTACACGGTTGGGTGTTTTAAGGTTTAGGCAAGTAAAGCGTAGAAAAAAAAGCATGTTGAAGATAAAGCTGAAATGGCTGATGGGTTTTTGTGACCCATCTCCAACCCAACCTGCCTCCTTACAAACTGTTGGGAACCACTTCCATATTTACTCCCATCAATGCATAGTCCAGGACATGCAACTTTCAAAATACAGGGGATATGTACACATTTGGGTGCATTACTTTTTATGGGAGAGCATAAGAACAGTTTATGGCTCTAGTTGCAGGTGTTTGAGAAGTGGACATTTAGCAAAAATCAATTATATCATCATATTTTGAACTGTTTTGGGCAGACAGAAAATGAGACATCCAAAACCGGCCTCAGAGGTGATTTTACCTTCTTGTATTTACAGTGTGTTTTTAAAGGAATAGTGTCACCCAAAAGAAAACTTTGGTCACTCGTCCTAATGTCAGTTGGCTCACAGTTCCATGATAATCCCCTCATGAATCTTTGAATTTAATTCAGTCATCATTTTCCAGCTAATAAATATGTGTCCAATAACAATTGGATTTATCCACCAGTTCATCCTGCATAAGTGATGTTGTTGCCAAATGACTGTCGTGCTCTGTGGGCTCCCACAGTGACCTCATTATGTTCTATTTTTATCGATTTGGTTCCTTTTCTGTGGTTAGTTTTCCTTAAAACCTCAATGGAGCTTTGACTAACATGGGAATCAATAGTTAATGACTGAATGACAGAGCTGTTCCTTTGAAAGTGTACATCAAAAAAAAAAAAAAAAAAACACCAGATGGACCATGGAGGCTTTATAAACATTTGTGGCCAGATCCATGTTCCCATTAATTTGTCAAAATGGTGTCCTACAGCAAGAACAAGACTGATTATTTTATTGCTTGGAGTTGAAGGGATTTTTCTTAGTGTAAGTAATTACACGACCACCCCTTCCTGGTCTGCAGTCGGCAGTAGTTGGACCTCACCCACCAAGCAAAGAAGTTACCAACGTGACATTGGATCTCACCTGCAGGGGCTCCATGATCTCAGCTGAAGCCAGATTTCAGATAGAGGGGACGGGTTGCCCAGACAGGCTGCTTGGGCTTGAGCCAGCCACACAAGCTGTGAAAAGGTCCTGTGGCCTCCCTCACATTTTGCCAGCGTTATATTTGTTCTAGGTCCTCTTCACTTTCCCCGCCATCTGTGGTCTTAATGAAGCTGTCAAGAAGCTGTCATTCACTCATGAGTGGCTGTGCCTCACAGCACAATGGCTAACATTTAGCCAAGAGGGACTCAGCTAAGCCTTGAGCTGTGGCATAAAGTTCCAGAATTGCTGTGTTAACGACTTTCAACTCACCAGACATCACTGCCTGTCAGCAACTTTATACCTGTGACGATACAAGTTGGTTGAGTTACAGACCTATAACGGGCCTTGGCTTTTACTCATTCTTGGGAGAATGAACTCACAGGGCATATTAATGTATGAGTAATGGCAAAACACAGCATGCCATAAAGTCTCGGGCCAGAGTTAGAAGGTAGTCTTGAGGAACAAAAGAGAGAGTCCTCCTGTCGGTGGCGAAGGAGTCATGGCAACGGCAGACCACTGGGAAGTTGGTGAATGACAGAAGGGATTTTGATTCTTGTTCACATGGTGTCACACATGGCTACAATGGAACCAGAGGCTTTGTGGGGCTCTGTGTATCCACGCCCTCCTGTTTATCGACTGCCAATGTCCATTGTCTAACAGAGAAAGTGGTCCCTCCCTCTGTGGAAAAGTAATTCACCAAAAACAATCCATAGCTGTGGGAAGGGGACGGTGTGGGATCTGGGGTTATTAGGTATAATTTGGCTTGTATGGAGTTTTTAAAACAACCACAGTGCTGTAGTTAGGAGCTAAAATATAGATCTTTTTTCACCGAGCAAACTATTTATTTTTCCTGCAGTTTCAATCTTCATAAATGACTGAAGGGTTTGAAGGAGACGTCCAAAATTTTGGACCTGATCCATGGAAAATCAATCTGAAACAGATGTGACAGCCTGCTCTCATTCCGAAGTCATCAAATATCGCTGTTTCCTCAGTGCTTCTGGTGTATGACCCTGACGCAAAAAGCCATCTTTCGCGTCTGCATGATATGCTGTTGGACTGCTTCAGTTGAGAATGCAGCCAGACAGAACCATTCATGGTGTAATTATATGCTGCCAGATGGCACTTGCCAAGGCAGCATGATACGAAGTCGGTTGGCGTCGCTTGAGAACATGGCCAGACAGAACCAGTCACATCTGCACGAGATGCTGCTGGTCAGTATCATGTTAAAATGCTGCCAGTAATGACGTACTATAGGGGCGTGAGAGAGCCCTTATGACAGACAGACCAAGTGTAAAAAGACTCATGGATAATGAGATGACTTTGAAATTGCTTTCAACCCAATCAGAACCACCCTAAATTGGGTTCCTTGGAAACACATGGACCTTTGAAGACTGATGCTCCAAAGAGGGCTGTCTAAAAGTACAAGTCCAATGAACGTGATTGGCAAGTATGTAAATTCCCAACAGCCTGCATTGTATGTCTGTGCATGTCCTTGGAAAAACCCTTCACTCTTAATTACTGTTCTAATTCAGTTTTATCTCTCATGACTATAATTTCCACACTAATGTCATAATTACCCCCAGGCTGTAGCTCTTCTATGACGCTGAATTGAGGAGGGAAAAGAAAAAATGACAAATAGATTTGGATACAAGCTCAATGTCTTTGAAGGGAGACTTTCAACCATGAGAAAGTGTTGCGGGTGTTGCTTTTTCCACCAGAGCTTGTTGAGCTCGTGAGAGGTGGAGAGGTTGGAGGCTTTTTAGGAGATATGCGGTGCCAAATGGGGATGAGTAAGCAGTCCCAAGAGCCAGAGGTTGTTCTGGGCTATGAGAAGTGTGGCCACACTGACGTTAGCCAACGCTCTCCTTTAGTAGAGGAGAAGAGTAGAGTGGTGAGCCAGAAGAGGCAGAGCGAGCCAGCCAAAGCTAGCAGCACATCTTAGCGGCTGCGGCCTATTCTCATCCGCAGGCTGCTAAGCCTGGACAGACACCCGCAACCACAAAGCTGGGAGCAGACCACCGCTCAGTCTCTTTCATTTAACCAATCTCTCTTTCATTTCTCCAGCTTCAGCCTCTCTCTTTCACTCTCCACATCTGTCTCTGTCACTTTCTCCCTCCACCTTTGGCTCTCTCTCTATCTGTCTTTTTCCTTCACGCTTTTTTTGGCTCCCACACTTGTCAATCTGCTAAACCTATTAAGTATTACTAAGAGGGCAAAAATGTGGGGTAATGAAATAACACAGGGAATAACACCCTGTCGTGGGTGAAGATGAAACTGGTCTATTTATGAGTGCAGAACAAATAAACTAGCACACTAGGAGGGTGTGCCTGGACTGTGTCTGCCACAGAGTAGTGACAGGAAAGAAGCACTTTTCTGTGCAGCAAAACTAGAGAAAACTCCATTTCACTCCCATAGCTGAAGTCTTTATGAACAAAGAACATTATGGTTGGCTGTAGCGTAGCTGTGTTTCTTCCTACTGTGCCTCAGGCACTGATGTTTTTACACTGTATGCATCCAGGGTATACTTGTAGCTCCCATGTCTGGTCTTGTTCTTTAACACCTCGGCTTGATAATTTAACAGTTATACACATTAGCAGGTTTGAGCTGCTGAGTGCAAAAATAATCATCCATTTTTGGCCATTAGAGAAAATACCCATCCTCAAAGCATTTATCATGTAGTAGCAATAATAAGTATAGGTTTTGAAAAATATATAGCCTATATTAAGGGCAAAGATGTCATGATTTTTAACGACATAACCTACTATAATTTTTTTCATGGTTTTTCATGACAGTATACATTTTTTTTCATGATTTTTCACATTATACTATAATCTGACATTTTTTTCATGATTTTTCACAACATAATATGTATTTTTCCCTCCTTATTGTGAAATGTAGTGATTAAGAAACCTTCCCAAGCATAAAGGACTATCCGACCAGAATCCCTTCAATAGACCAGAATGCATTGCAGCCAGAATAAGTACGATCACTGCTGTTCTTTCTGCCTGAAAGCACAACCAGCCATGTTCTCTAAAGAGTGTTGAAAGGCATGCAAAGAATAACTGGTGATGTTGCATGAAGCACAAGTGTCGTTGCTATGGCTACCTGTAAATACTGGTTAAGAGCAGTAGTTATAGTATGTTTGAAGTGTCCTAATGTGCAACAATGAAGTGCTAAAAGTCCTCAACCATGATTTAGCGAATGGCTGGAAAAGATCAAGACATTCATGTCCAAGGCAACAAAAACCTTTCATTAATGGATACAGAGGTTATTATCTCCTATGTGTGACCACCTCTTATCATATGACTGAAGGTTCCTGTTGACGTTATGTCATAATGACTGAGCCAGCTACATTTTGACTCCATTTGCTGACAGAGACCATGAAATACAGTCAGAAGTTCTTGAAAAAGCCAATAGCCTGGTTTCCGTTTACCCCGAAATTGTGTAAATTGAAATTGCAAATATAAAGTACGCCTAATGATAAAAAAAAACTCCTATTTATCTCAAAACAGTTTTTATAATCGCTTGAAGTGGTATTTCAGGCAATTCAAAAAAGACTTTTTTCACCAAACTCCAATGAAAACTTTTCAAAAGTTGAGTGGATCATCTGAAAGTTTTGACTCCACAATTCCTCTGTGAAATCGTAGACTATCACCTCCAAGAAATCCCTTGTACGTGGCCACTCCCACATATAAGGGGCTCGCCTTTCCAATATCGCTCGCATAACAAACCTACATGGCCTTGGATTGGAAATAATGACGGCTAGTGTGGTGGCTGCGATAGAAATAAACCTGCTAATGTTCTGAACATCCATCTCCATGGTCCTTGGAATGTTATCGCAAGAGGAGTCGCCAAACATCACTCAGTGGAAACGTTTGCTGATGTTTGAAATATTTAAGTTTGAAGCAATGGAACATCCCTATCCTCTCTTCCTTCATCCATTGTTAAAAGTTATGTAGCAAGGGACAAACAGTCTGTGCACAAAGCCTTACTAATAACTATGCCCTGTAGATCTCAAGAGCCTTACTCAACACTGCACTTTGGGTGCTAGGTTATACACCTGCTATGACACAGTTGTGCCCCCAGCAATACTAGAGTATATATATTATTTGCTAACAGATAGTTACCTGGGACCAGGCTATTTCCAGTAACAAAAGAGTGCATTTGAGAAGTTACATCACTGATGTCCATAATGGTTGAGATTGCTACAATGTAACTGTCTCTCCTTCTTCATCTAATGTTGAAAGTACTGTAGCAAGTGACAGAGAGCAAGCATACCTAGCATGGCCTTTGGCAGTGTAATAGTTAATAGAGGTCCCCTCTCAATACACTACACAATGTGTACATGAAGCTTAAAAGCCACACTTAACGCTGCACTCCCTTCGGTCCTCAGTAATAACACTTACTGTGTGAAATCACAAGATGAAATGTTGTCAAAGAAATTGAAGGACAGACTTGCAGTCCATACATACAAAGAGACACAGAAAAAAAGAGCATAACAATTGTTGGAGCTATTTCTTATCTAAAAATTTCTTGTCTATCCGCCCACAGCAATATATGTGCAGCATCTCCAGCTATACAGTCATATCCAGCAGATACGGTCAGGGAGCACAGGTTTCTGTGCCAGTATTAAATTTCAGAACTTCATCATGACTGGAAGACTTAAAGCTACTCAGACTTGCACCCTGTTGTTCTTCGCCAAGAAATAGTTCCAGCAATTAATTCCCCCCAAATGGCTGCCTTTACATTTCTGTTAATGTAGGGATTAAACAAAAGATAAATCATTAAGAGTCGTGTCTTTCCACTTTGCTCATGGCAAGGCTGTTTCTGGCTTCCTCAGGTCTTTAATTGAGAGTCAACATGTTCTGACTCCGGTATGACCTACTGAAACCTGCACCTCCAACAAATTGGCCTGATTCATTTTAAGAACATAAGAAGAAGGTAATGAGTTACTTCACAAGAAATGACCAAAAAAATGGCAAGAAATCACTTAAAACTGCAAGAAAAGTACCTGACAATTTGAAAAACAAAAACAGAAAAGTAAAAAAAAGAAAAAAGAAACAGAGAAGTGCTAATAAAAATACATTTTAAATATATAATTATGAATAGCATCTTGTGGTTTCCTGCAATTTGCAGGGCATTTCTTGTTAAGTTGCTCCTTGACTTTCTTCAAAATAAAGTAATATGCTCGAGTTTAAATACTTGTGAAAGGCGTCTGAACACAACACAAGAGAAACTGAACAGATTTTAAAGGGTTAAGCCACTGACATGAGATCATCGTCTCATTGACTTTGAGAAGAATAACCAATAAAGATAATGTTGAGCTATAGCGTATAACTCAGACGCAAAGATGAAACTCAGTTTCATGGCATGGTCCCTGTCTGAGCTGTAGCTTAGTATGCCGGCGCAGGGCTCAGGAGGTAATGCCTACAGCTACAGGACAGATTTATTCCAACATGGTTGGCTGTGTACGGGGCCAAAAGGATCCTCATCACCTCCCAGAGCACTGCTGTCCTCTGGAGCGATGAGGACAAAGAAGGGGAACGAGTCACTGGGGCCTCAGCAGCACCAAAGTGTGCACTCAGAGATCAGACCTTTTCCACCAGCTCCTTCTTTCTCATTATACACCTCCCTCACTTTGCTCCGAGGATTCTCTTCCTCCCTCTCTCTCTCTGCCTCCCTCACGCACAAACACACACACACACACACACACATAGAGTTCAGTCATCCATACAGATTACAACACCCACTCAGGGGGTTGTGGATGGGTTCTTGCCTGTCACTGAAAAGAGCTCTCACTATACACACTGTTATTTTTGGAGCACCTTTGTGTTATTATCGTCATCTGATTTTGATACTCTCCGCTGCAGCCTACAGACTTGCTGAGGGCTTGCTTGTTTGCAACAGTTAACATGTGACATCACGACACGCACAGCGTTGAGGATTATGCTGCTATAGATTACAGGAGAAACGTGTTTGTGGCCTGGAGTGTTACAGCTCTGATCTTTGTAATCAACAAAGCCTGGAGCCTGTTTTAAAAGATATCTTAAATTATATACAGTATTTCAGCAGTGGATAAGTAGAAGCGCAGAAGAGATTTGTGCAGAAAAGTTATTATAACATATACTTATTATAACAGAAAAAATATTTCATACCTTTTATAAGGTAATAAATTTCTTCCAGATTTTTTTTTTGTTGGTTTGTTTATTGCCTTAACTTTGTCAAAGTTTTTTTCTTGTCCTGTACTTTACGTTCATTTTATAAAAAAAAAAAAAGTAAAAAGTATTCCTAGTAATTAAAACTAATTACTAGGAATATCCAAGGATATTTATTTTTTGTTTGTTTGTTTGTTTGTTTGTTTGTTTGTTTGTTGGGAACTTTTTTTGTCCATTCATAAAACCTTGTAAAAAAAAAAAAAAAAAAAATCAAACAAAATGACCTAAACAAAACAACCCAGCCCGGTTTCTTTTCTTGTTTATTTGTTTGTTTTGTGATTAAACTAACCAAAGCTGGCTTTTGTTGTGTTGACTTATTCATAAATGACACAAAAAATATTAATTATTTAATTAATATTAATCACAAGCAACATCCGAGGACCAAGAAACAGGAATATCCAAGGACCATTAGTTGATTTTTGGTGAGAACTCGATAAATTTAATTGATTTAATAAAAGTTTTGTTGACTTATTCATAAAACCTTTTACCAAAAAAATAATAATAATAATTTAAAATAATTACTAGCAAAATTATTTTTTGTTGGGAATTGAATCCCCCCCCCCCCAAATGTTATTGCTTTTTTTTGAAGCAATAACATTTGGATCTTGAACACGTTGGGAATAGGAATAAGTAGCTCTGCTTATTCTGCTGACAAATCTGAAGAATCCCTCTTCAGGAAATAGGTCAACATTAATCCCACATCTTTACAACCATTTTTGGCATCAACCTCAAATTGAGGTCAGAAGATTCTTGCAGCCAGCATTAACAACATAGTTTAACCTTTTTTTCCTGTAATTCATGTAACTGGCTTTTTTTGTTGTTTCATTTTTCAGGTGAGAAACCAAGCTGCTTTTTTTTTTTTTTTTTTTTTTTTTTTTTGCTGCAGCTTTCCAAAAACCCGACGTGTTGTTGGCAGGCGGCTTGCTTTTGTTTTGGCTTGAACGCAACCAATAAGCTGTTGATTTGAGGGTTTTGATTTGAAACTCATGCTAAGCTATCATTAAAATCAATTATGCGTGGTCGAGGGCTTTTTCAAGTGGATTTTATTTGATGCCGCTTTTCTTTTGACCCAAAATGTTGGAAAAGGCATAAATGCAAACCTCAGCCCGCCCGCCTCAAGCTCCATAATGCAAACTGTAATTTTAAAAAGTGACCAGGAAAACTGAGAGCTGTGGAGATAAATAATCAAAAAATACTAAGAATAATAAAATCTGGGATGAGCCTGAGTAGCAAGCATTAGGTCTACCTCCCGTGTCTGGCATCTCTCGGGAACTCTTGCAGAGCAACAGATGGTAAACTCTGAATGACTCAGCCGCTGCTCGCTCATGCATGGTCCTCTACTGGCACCTGCTGGTCACATTCAGGAAGGAAAATTGCCCTAAGAAATGAAAATAATAGAAAAAACTTCCCTTACATGCCAACATGTGATATTCCTAATGAAAATTACAATCATGAAGCATGCCTCTCCCCTCCTACAGCTCCAGAAACGCCTTAATGAATCAATTCAGTTTGATAATTGTAGTTTAGACATCCGTTGTGAGTGATGATGAAGAGATCTCCACACAGGCTCTAATGACAAACACATGTGAGTCTTCCCACTATCTGGGCCAATTACAGACAAACAATCTATCACAGCTGTATAGAAAAATGACCCTGCTGATACAAAAGGAGGATGAAAAATGACATGGAATGTGAAGAGGTGAGAGCAGATGGATTATGAACTATAAATGTATAACAAATGAACCGAGCAGGGGGCTCAGGACTGCCAGACCTGCTCCATCAATCAGCACTCTAACAAGACAGTGGGCAGCATGTTGTCGTCTGAAAGAGGAGGATTGGTAGGCGGCTCTCTACTCAGAGGAGAGCGGCACACACAGTCACACGTCTGTAAACAAAGACAGTGAGATAGTCTATTTGTGAGGTTATAAGCTTTTTATAAATCAATCAATGTTTTAAAAATTTTTCACAACTTATGTCTTTTTTTCTTTTTTTGGCCTGTCTTCCCTGCCATCTAATCAGCCACATAAAGTGATCCAAGTGATCCAAAATGTTTGTTTCCTGTAGGCCAATGCAGAAGTCTTTTTCCAAGATAATCTTCACCAATGGACATAACTTTTATGATTTTTAAACCGTAAATGTAAGCCCAAAGTAAAAAGCTAACATTAGGCTTCAACTTACGGTCACATGACTTATCACCGCCACAACGAGGTTGTAAAGTCTTGCTCAAATGACAATGTTCTGGAGTCTCATTTCGCCACCTGTTAGCAACCACCTTTTTTAAGACATATAAAAGCTTCAAAATTCCTGAGTCGGGTATTTACTATTTTATGTCGTAGAACAAAACGTAAAAGTCTCTTCAGCTCATGTTAACAACAGACCTGATTTCAGGCTTCTAACCAAAAAACATTCAAAAAAAGCTGTTGACACTGAGACGAGGGAAGTTGGAGTGCTAAAATGTTAACTTGTGTCCCGGATCTAGGACCCATTACTGGAGGACTCTCTTGGCATGGTTGTGTCACCTGAGAATGCAAACTGTTTTCAGGATTTTAAGAAACTATAGGAACCCTGACAAATGTTTACTTACATAATTTACTTTACCTTTTTCTTTAATCCTTTGAGACCATAACAAATTGGCTTTGATTTCTTATAAGTCATAAGCACCGGCAGAGGAATTAATCCCAAAATTCGCAAGACATAAGTAAAAAGGAGAAGAAAATTACCTGAAAGAAAGATATTAACAAACAATGGCAAAACGATACTCATGGCACAAGACGTCTGAAAGTAGCACAAGAAAAGGGATGTCGCTCCAGGTTTCTAAGGGTTAACAATGAACACACTACAAGAAACAACATTTGGCTGTTCTGGTTAGAAAGCTGTCAACTCATAAAAAAGCTCATCAGTCTGGCTTCAACGTCCCAGATGGCTTCTCCTCTCTCAGGAGTAAACCAAAGTGCTATCCTGTGATTTCCCACTTCAGAAATATAGATATTTGTATTATGCTTCGCAAAAAAGAGAGAAAAGAAAATAATAATAAAAGAATAGAGATACAGAGAGAGAGAGAGTGTGTGTGTGTGTGTGTGTGTGGGCCCGTGCTCACAGGCTCATTGTTCCTCCTCCACACCTTCATGACTCTCTGAGAGGACTGTGCAGGATCCATTGTTGGGTGAGGAGGGGTGCAGTGTCCTCCAACTCACCGTCACCCTTCCTCCTCCTCCCTCCTTTTCTGTCTCTGTCCCTCTGTTCCATGTGGCCCTAAAGAAAGTCTGCGGGGCCTTGACAACGGGGCATCCCTCTCCCGTGGCTTTGCTGCGGCCAGTTTCCATGCTGCCGGCTCATTGTGACTTGCTGGACTCTGACAGCACAGCCTGCACTCACAATGTGTTTAGTGGACACGGCTGCTCATGACGCTTCACCCCCTCTGAGTCCCCCGGGCCCCTGAGCGCCGTCTGTGTGGTGCCGATGGCAGGTGGGGGTCTCGGCTGGACGATGAGGTCATCTGTGTGGGGATGATGAGAAGGCAGGATGATGACACGGGGGGAGTTCACAGACACTGTCTGTATTTAAGTAAAAGTACCACACTATGAAAATACTTTGTTAAAAAAGTCCTGCATTAAAAATAGTAAATGGTAAAAGTAAGTATAATCATGTAAATGTACTTAGAGTATGAAGGTAGAAGTGCCCAATTATTTTTAAAAATAGAAAACAAAAAACGGAACACAGCCGAAAAACTATTAAAAAAAAAAAAAAGTATTCAAAATAAAGTAGAAAACGGCTTAAATGTTTATCAAAATTATATGCCAACTCTGTTTTGTCAATTAGCTAATTGATTAATTGACTAATTGTTTCAGCCGTACTTGCGTTAACTGTTGGGTAGTTTAATTTACATCATATTTATAAACGTTCTCATAATGTTTATGCAAAAATCTTAATTTGTAAAGTTATTGGTAAATAACTAACTGGTAACTTTCAGATAAATTTAGTGAAGTAAAGAGTACCACATTTTCCTTTGAGATGTAGTGATGTAAAAGTATAAATTGGCCTGAAAGAACAGGCCTAAGTAAAGTACCTCAAATTCATACAGAAGTACAGTACAGTAAATGCAATTAGTTACATTCCGTCACTGAGTAAAATACAGCAAGGAGAGTGGATCTGTGGGAGCAAAGAGGATTAGGATAAGAGGTGTGTTCACGAAGTGAGAGGTGAGGGACGGTAAACACAAAAGAGAAGATCATCATTCAGACTCCAGGGGGAGGATTTTTATTTTTATTATTTTCTTTTTTTATTGACGAACCAGACATATACAAAACAACAGGTAAAAGGTCCAGCACAGGTAAAAACAAACAAAAAAACAATTTATCAGAAAGATTCAAGTAAAAAATGTAGGCTACAAATGATAAAAATGGTACATTAAAGTATTAGAGCTATTGTTACCTCACTGATACCATCACTGTGGATTACATTTGAACTAGGAAGTGATTAGATATCAAAATTCCCTAAGAAAATCAACACTCTTTGAATCCATTACTGTTGATAATTTGCTATTATTAAACGACGAAAATCTGAAATTGTTCCAAATTCCTTTTTTTTCAAAGGATCAAGGTTGGTAGACTTATGGAAACAATCGTACACTGAGCAAAACCCAGAAGCATGCACTCAACCATATGCAGAGCTAGCCTGTTCTGATTCCAGTGTCGCCAAATATCACCATGTTGACACAGCTTTCGACATATAAGCCCGACGCCATAAGCCACCTTTTGTGGCTGCATAATATGCTGCTGAGCAGCATTTGATGAGAACGCAGCTGGGCAGAACCAGATGTCTTGTTATCATACGCCGCCTATATCCCGCTGGGTGGAACCTGTCAGCATAATACACCAAGAACAGGCTGAAATGCCGTCAACGACGTAATAAAAGGAGCACGAGCGGCTGTGGATGAGTCCAGCAAACCCCAGACTTTCATGCGAGAGTCTGGGGTTCGGTTCATGTCTGAATGCAATGTTTTTACTCTACACCTTACCATGCACCACCTTCCCCCTTATCATAACCATCCATGCCAGCATGTGAATTTGTTGACATTCCAACATTGGTTGCCATGTGCTTGTGTTGACAACATGGTAGCAGCTACTTGGGATGAGAACGTGTTCACTTAAACAAGTTATGGGTAGTCATCATTTTAAAAGTGTATAGTTTATAAACTCCCAAAAGATTACTAAAGATAACTGAAGGTTGCAAACAGGACATCGTGAACCTGAATATCATGCAAAAAAGCATACTCAAGCGTATGCAGAGCGGCATGGACATACACTTTCGTGCACACGTACACACATGCATTCTCCTTCCTCCTCAGCTTCCTCCTGGCTCAGCTTTTATGAGGAGAGCAGTGTGAAACTGACACAGCCATTATCTCTCTTGTAGCTGCCCTGTCCCTCCCCTCCTCTCCCTGTCCCCTTGCCCGGCTCCCACACAACAGGGACAGGAGTCCGCTATCAGAATGAAAGGATGGCGGCTGCTTTGTTGCACACCCTACTTTAAGGTCACTGGTTGGGGTTGTAAAGCCATGCAAATACCAGCATGAGTTTATAGCTGAACTGGTCTCGGATCAGTGGATGGGCGTGCTGTTCTGGGCGTTTTTGTGACCTCCACAGTCGACACATTTTCTCGTCTGTTCTTATTTTTAGATTCTTTATAATAAGATCCCCTGGATTTTCTATATCCATTAAGCATCACACCCCATCCTCCCTCTATCCATTCTGAAGAAGAAGCTGACAATGACCTCCCTGTAGGTGAAAGAGCCATTCTTTTTGCTTATGTGAAAATTGAGCCTCAGGTTTCATTATTTTTATGTTCTGCTCCTTATATTTCTGTCTGGGGTCAACCATGTATCTTCCTTAGACAATTGCAGCCAAGTGGAAACCTTCCCGCCTGCAGTCGTGTCACCTCCCAAGGCTCCAGCATTATAACTCAGAGAGCCTGTGCAGAGGGCCTTGCTTTGCTGCATCACCTTCATTAACCACCGTGCTGGAAGCTTCGCTGTCATCCCTGCTTCGATGGCTCGCCTCTCAACTCCGGCTTAGCTCCCCCCAAGTTTATTTTTCCACTTATCTGCAGCGAGGACGGAGGGAGGCAGAGAGAAAGGGGAGATACTCAGAGCTCGGGCTGCGTTTTTTAATCTGTTATTCTCCTGTATTGGCACGGGCGTCTCCAGTGTGGGGATTAAGAATCCAGACAGAGTGATGGAGCTCGGCGCTGACCCCGAGGGCGGCTGAGGACTGGAGGAGGCGAGGGGAGAGACAAAATAAATCATCTCTGTGGAATGAAAGAGAGAAAGACGGAGACACAAAGAGGCGGGCGGAGGATTGTGAGATTGTGTGTGTGTGTGTGATGGACAAAGAAGCGATGGAAGGGAAGAGAAAGTTAGGTGCCTGCAGTGGTAATGATCCTGTTGAGGTGGGGAGCGGTCTAAATCCTGGAACATGACCTCCGAAATCTGAAGGTTACCAGACAACGCTGCACAATACAGCTCTGCTCTGATAAGCAGCCATGTAGGAGTACCTACCACTGTGCTTTCACACCTCATTTCCACATGGATGAATTCATCAGATGAATAAACAAGTTCAAGGTTTGGGGGATTCGGGCCTATCAGCTCGGAGGCAGCACCATGTTCCTCTGCATGCAGCTTTCTTTCTTACAGCAGTAGAGAGGATACAGCGTTGCTTCTGAGGGAATGCTGTCCTGTGGTTTTTAATTGGTCTCGGATGCATTTTCATATGACCCACGGAGAGCAGAATCATGTTGTTTCAGGTGTTATTTATTGCTGGAGCATGTAAACATCAGTTAGACCCTGTTTCCCCTTGACCTGAAATAGACTATAGCTTCAACTGACTGAAATAAGCAGATTAGCTGCAGTGTGCCAGGAATCTAAACATGGGGTCACCTCTAAGACAAACATTATTAAAAAAAAGAAGTTCCAGCTTTTATGATACTGTCCCACCCTGAGAGGAAGGGTTTGATTTTTTCCAAGCGTCTCCCAGCTGTCTGATGGCCAGCTTTTGACCCTGCCTTTGAGTGCGTCCATTTTCAGAGCAGCTATAAACAATTTTGCCTCCCAATGAGGTTGGACCACAAAAGTGCTTTTACCCTCATATCAAAAATACATATTTTTCTTTTTAACTCTGGTGCCATTTATCAGTCTAGATTGTTTAGGTGTGAGTGACCAAATGTTGAAGATATCCAACACCTTGTCATCCTAACTCATCACATGTTGCAGCTTTGTGAGTGGATTTCCATATCTACATATTATGAGTTAGATATTTTTCTGCATCTGTTGTTTACGCTCTGGGATGCCACCCATGATGCCAAATAATGCACATGCTGGGATCATGCTGCGCCTGGTTATATTTACGCAACAACAACACATGGCAACCAATGTCAGAACATCAACGCTGGCATGGAGGGTTAGGGGAAAAAAATCACATTCGAACAGGAACACTGGACTCCCACATGAAAGTCCGGGGTTTGTTGAATCAGCTGATGCTGTTCCATGCACTCACAAAAGATGGCTTTTGCATTATGCACTTAGGCAAAAAGCACTGGCAAAGCGGTGTTATTTTATGACTTCTGAATGAGAATGGGCTGGTTTTGTTTAGGCAACAACAGCACATGGCAGCCAACACAAGGACATACGTCAACAAACACACATGCTACTATAGATGGTCAGGACTGGGCAACAAAGTCATGGATGGGTAGGATTAGGGCAAGGACTTCTGCACACAGGTCCAAAAGTCCAGGGTTTGTTGGATCCATCCACTGCCCCTCCCGCCTTCCCTATAGGCACACACATGCTCCTTATATCACATCGTTAATGGCAGCATTTCAACCTGACGCATTTCATGCAGATGTGACCGGTTCCATCCGGCCGCATTTTCAAGTGACGCCACCCATGTGTGTATCACATGGATGCAGCAGGTGCCATTTGGCCATCCTGCATGGTGTAATAAACTGCGACTGGTTCTGTCCGGCGTCGCTCTTAGCAATGCTGTCCAGGGGCATTCTGTGCACACACAAAAGGTGCCTTTTTCATCACACACTGACGCCAAAAGCACTAACTAAGCGATGCTATTCTACAAGTTAGAAATCAGACTGGTTATGTTTAGGCAACAACAGTACATGACAACCAACGCCATGATGTGAACACATGCACATGCTGCCACGGATGGTAAGGCTGTAAGGAAAGGTAGAAAAAACATCACATTCAGACAAGAACCAAACACTGGACTCCCACATAAAATTCCGGGGTTTGTTGGACTTATCCAATGCCCCTCCCACTCGCCCCTGTCATTACTGGGAACATTTTACCCAACGCCATCCTGCCGCATTTTATGCGGATGTGACAGGTTCCGTTTTTCTGTGTTCTCAAGCCCGTGCACAGATAATGCGGATGCAGCAGGTGCCATCTGGCCATCCATCGGCGTATAATACACCTTGACTGGTTCTGTCATATTCTCATGTGACACCATCTAGCAGTGTGTCATGCAGACCAGAATGGTGGTTTACT
This sequence comes from Plectropomus leopardus, assembly GCF_008729295.1. Taxonomy (NCBI): domain Eukaryota; kingdom Metazoa; phylum Chordata; class Actinopteri; order Perciformes; family Serranidae; genus Plectropomus; species Plectropomus leopardus. Next base: position 2,887,568 of record NC_056472.1, read on the forward strand.
GTTTAATTTTCTTCAGACCACTGAACCATGGCCTACTGTTATTAGCAGATGTTTGTGTGGGTGTTTCTTTTGTAAAGTATTTTATACAAGATGAACATAATCTGTTGATTTGAGATTTGGGAGGTCTTCTCTGGCTCATGCACTTAAACAATATGTATCTTTACAATATCATAATTCCAGCCTGAACGAGATACCTATGTGTCGTCCATAAAGGGAATACTGCTCTTTAAAACAACAGCAATCAGATGAAAGAGAGTACTCTCAACATCAAATGCTCCTAATTCTTACTCTTAGTTGTCTCTCTCATTGTCTTGCTGTAGACCTCACACTGTCACCCCCTGAGTCTCTGCACTCTGACATCCTCAGTGTTTTGTTTCCCTGCATTTCCTTCCTGGGGCTTTATTTGACAAGATTGCTTCCTGGCTCAAGGTCACTCCTCCTCATTCAACCTCCTCTCCTCGACATATCGATGCCAGCAGAGCCGTGCTTCTTGGCCACTAAAGCTAAATCGATATCCCTGAGCGCTCAGTGCATGTGCTCTAATATCCTCCAAACACCACCTGCCAAAATATTTATGCTGTATTCATGGGAGATGCTTAGACAGAGACACAGCAGAATAGGGAGACACAGCCGGCGGCTTGGTAGGATCTTAAATAGAACACCGGGCAGCTCGTATGATTTATAGTTTACTGCAATTCTTATTAAATGTTGCAGAGTCTGTGCAGCTAACAGCTCAGTTTTTTTTCAGTCTTAGCTCAAGTTTGGGGAGGAGTGTGAATATTATTGATGTGCGGGGTATAGCTGGCTGAATCACTTCATTTGGAACAAGGCCTTCTTTTTTTCACAAGAGCAGGGCAGCCATTATTCCTCTGATTGTTGTGTTAATTTAAAGCATTTAGTCATATTTGCTGAAACTGCCACTATCTTCTGAGAAAGGTGCATGAGACAGAGGAAAAAATCACATTCTTCCTCTAGTTCCTGCTGCTTGTAATAGTATTTGCTAGAATCTACCGCAGCCAAGTAAAATCAACCAAACAGAGCCGGGGAGTATCTAATGCAGCTGTCCATCATGTCAATCACAGCTTGTTACTGCAGTCAAACTGTCAAACAAGGCAGCACTAATCAGATATGAATCAAGATTATGTTACTGCATTGCCTATTTCTTGCCTCAAATGTTTTCAGAGGCGCATTTTAGTGTACTGTTTAGCTGCAAGATTTTTTGGAAATATGTTTCAATTTAGGTTTTATGTGCAAATTGAAAATGCAGACTTGAAAAATTGCATTGCCTGTTTGCCACCTCAGAGGTTTTCAGAAACACATTTTAGTGTACTGTTTAGCTGTAAAATCCTCTCCAGTTAGTCAGCCCTGGTTCATTCACCTGCCCTGTCCAGCCATGTCCAGCCTCGCCTTTTGTCTCTCTCTGCACCCCTCAATGCTGTTTTTCATGCGTGCTTTTTAATTCGCACATACTAAAACCTGAAAAATATTTCAAAAAAATCTCACAGCTAAACAGTACACTTTAATTGTTTCTGGAGACTTTTGAGTTAAGAATTAGGCAATGCAGTGTATTATGTGCATTTTCAATTCACAGATTAAAAAAAATAAAATAAAGAATGTTTCTGAAAAATCATACCGCAAAACATTACACTAAAATATGTTTCAGAAAACTTCTGAGGTGAGAAATAGACAATGCAGTTTTTTATGCATGTTTTCAATTTATGCGTTAAAAACTTGAATTGAAAAAAATCTCATAAAACACTTACTCTGATAACAGAATAAACCCTCAAATAAGATGAATAAATTTCAAATATCTGAAATTCAACAAAAATAAAAAGTTTAACTGAAACATCATATAGTTGAGTCAACATCTAAGCCAATCAGCTGTTCAATCAGCTGAGAGCTAAGTGTTTCCCATCATGCCCTGGGTCTTGCAGTCAGCGGAGAGCAACTGCAGCGCCCGGCTCTAAAATCTGCTTCTACCTTGATGTCGCAAGATTATCGGCGTCCACTTTCGCATGATGTCAGAGCGAGTCAGAATAAGCTCGCACACAAATCCAACCGGCATGCATTGCTCATCAATCACCAGTGATCGATTCTGCACAGGACTGGCAAGGCTTGAACAAGCCTGTTGTTACTGGCAGCATTTCAACCTGACGCCATCCAGCGCCGTATCATGTGGTGGCGAAACCTGGCGAAAGGTGGCTTTTGGCAAAAAGTGCAAAAGTGTCAGTATTTGACAACTTTGAAATGGAAAAAGGCCCGGAAAGCACGTAAATATGCATTCACCCTTGCTGATTTTTGAAAATTTCGCTGAAATTTGTGCTATATTTGGATTGAAACCTAACTAGAGAGAGTATTTAGAGTGGAAATGCCAGCAAGACTGAATATGATTCAAGGCCACAGTCCTTTCTCCTGGACATAAAGATGTCCTTTTCTCCACCCTCAGACCACTGGTAGATGGAGGATGTCTTGACAGCTTTCAGCACGGCCAGATGGGAAGACAGAACAAATACAACCCCTGTTAATCTCTAGCTGTCTTTTTGCCCTTGAGGTGAGTGTATGTGACAGCTGTGTGTGTGTGTGTTTGTATGAGGTGTATTGATGGTTTGACCTCATGACTTGATAAACTTCTCTGTACTTCATCCTCCCGCACAAACAAAAGCTTTGGTATTTGGCTTTTGGTATTCTGCTGGCGCGCGTCCCATTGTGCCCCTGTCATGCCGCGGCGGGAGGTATTGGATGCGGGGTAGGGGGCGGCTGGGATCGGCCTCGCTGGTTAACATGCTAATGAACGGTTTAATGGGTCTGAAAAGGTCATGCAGGTCATGCTCTGTGATAATTCAGCGTCAGATTAGAGCACCACCGGTGTGAGTGCGTGGGTGTTTGTGGGTGGCTGCTCGGTGTTGCAGCTGGACTTTTTCCTGACGCTACATTGTCAAAAAGATCGCATTGCCTCTCAGTCGCTGCTGAATGGTGCCTGGAAACCCTACGAAACCTTGGACATCAATCAGGCACAATGAAAGAATTGCAACAGACAGAGAGGCAAAAAAGCTGAGAGACAAACAGAAGACAGGGACAGGCAGCGAGTGAGGAGCCAAAGAACAAATGATGATGGCGAGAGGCTGGCCCGATGGTGTAGGTGGGCAGGTTGTTTGGGAACAATCAATTTTTTATGATATCTTTTTTTTATTTTATTGATATGCACCCTGTGGAGGTAAATGCCATCATGTCCTGTGCTATAGATGTCTGTTTGGTGGACGATTGATTGGTCTGGCATTTGATCCTCTGGCTCACGGTGAAGGATGGGGTGATGGAGATCATGAGAGCACCCGTGGCTGCCCCACACCTCTCTCTCCCTCTCATCCCCTCCTCCTCTGTGTTCCTTCTATCATTTATCTGTCCCTTCTGCCGCCATATATCCCTCACTGTCTTGTTTCCCACACAAGTGCCTCTTAAAAACCCTGCTGAAGTGTGGTTCTGTGAGGTTTAAAGGTTTGTTCAGAGTTCTGTTGTGCTAAAAGCCGTACAAATGGCTGACGGCTAAAAACGTACACCCATTAGGCACCCTATTAGGTATCCATGGTGGTGATTCTTCCTTGTTTCATTTTACTTAAAATGAAATGTTAAAATAATTCAAATAGCTTTTAACCCTTTGAAACCTGAGCAAATTGAGCATTTTTTTAATTGTCTTGAAGAAGGAAATGAGTAACTTAACTTTACAAGAAATGGGCCAAAAATTTGAAAATTATCTGAAAATAAACATAAAAAGTCAAAAGCAAACAATACAATGACCTGGAGTGCTAAACCTCCATTCAGATTCTGTATAAAAATATACATTGTACAACAACATCAACCACAAATTGCACAGTTTAGTGTCAGATTTCAGCCTGCTTCTCCAAACTTGTGGTGTGCCAACCACCATTAACTGTATGTTATTCACTCACTACGGATAAGCTATAGATAGCCCGGAGAGGCTGTTACTGCTTCAGATCCCCATCTATGCTTTCATCAATGCCACCAGACTCCAGTGAGAAAAACAATCATTTTTAGCACAATGAACTTGGAGCTGATGATCCACTGTTACTTAAATCAGTTCATTAGTTTGTGTTATTGTATGACTTTGGTGAATCTGAACTAATCCTTTTAAGCACCAAAGTCACACAGTAACACAGACTAACTTACGGATAGACCAGCAGCTCCTAGGTTCAGCTGTTTTAAATCAGTTTTTCTCAATGGAGTCTGGCTTGGAGGAGGGTTATATAATTTTGCCATTGGAAATCGCTGTCTGACATTAAGGTGAAGTGGTGAAAATATTCTACATATGGCATACACTTAAGCTGATACTGATTTATTTAGTTTGAACTTTTTTAGTTGGCTAAAACACGTTTTGTTGCTGGCCCCCATCCACAGCAGTACATTGCTTAGCTTCCAGTATCGGACTATGGCCTGCTTCTCCAAACTGGGGGTGTGCCGGCTGCCATCAACTGTAGGTAATACACTTACTATGGATAAGTAACCCATACAAACCCACTTAAAAAATCTGAACCTTCCCTTTAAATAATCCAAGGAGCAGGAAACTCTTCTTTAATTCTTATTTCAGCTGCAGGTATTTAATTAACTGCTGAACACATGTGTAATACTTATTCAACGATGCACAAGACACACATGTAATAACGGAGCAAGAAAGACAGGCAGTGACTGAGAGAATAAATCAGTTACATATTTAATTTCCTCGTTTAATAAGGCACTCGATTCATATGAAATCTATATTCTCTTAAATGGGGTGATGAATGAAAAAGGCGGCGGCATTAGCACATGGCACATGATAATAAAAGACTCCACTGCAAAAGGACAGGCAGAATATGAGAGCTGTAATTGGATATGTGTGAATTAATTTGTTCAGTGAGCATACTATGAATCACATCAGGTTGTAAAAAGCCAGATGGAGCAGAGGGAGGATTGGCACAAGGTGGCGAAGGCGAGATATTTAACATGTCAGCGTGACTGCAGAGCACTGCTTTCTGCAGTCTGCACTGCCACCATGTGGAGAGAGAGGGGTCAGCAAACTGCTGCATGAGGAGGTTACTGGAAGCCGGGACAAAAAGGAGTATACATTTATGTTTTTAGAAATATAATCTAAGTACACCAAAGTTATAAAGAGTGCACTTTCACTTTTTAAAGCTTAATTCAAAGAATAATTAAAGTACACTTTTGAAAGATGTACTTCTAAATAAATGTCATTAAGTAGAACTTGAATGTACTAAAAATAAGTATACTGATTCTGTAATACTTTAAGTGCTTGTTAGTGTACTTATAAAAAACGTACTTTATTTTGAGTATATTGTAAATTGTACATGCTGACAGTTTTAAAAATTAGTGAGAATAAAAGAGTATACTTATTTTCAAGTCGTGTGTAATACAATGTGTCTTCCACTGAATTTTACTTTAATTCTTTGAAACCTGTAGTGATATTACTATTCTTGTGCTGCTTTAAGATACCTTTCACAATTATTTAATCCTTTGAACTATGAAGAAATTGGTGTGATTTCTTTCGAAAACATGGTAAAATACTTTTTTAAGTACTAGAAACCTATGGAGGTAAGTTAGCATACAATAATATCTTATTTTCAAGTCCTTTTTCATATACTATTTATATATACTTTTATATACTTATTAACCTTTTAACACCTGGCTTGACATCAGTTTTCTTGCAATGTGTTTAGACACCTTTCACTTGCATTAAACTTCTGAGAAAATTGGTCTGATAGCTTTAAAAACCCATGAAAAACAAACAAAACATAATGAGCAACTTTGCAAGAAATTTCCTGCAAACTGCAAAATGCAAAAGTTGACAAGGAAAAGATCTAAAAATAGCTTTTATTATTATAATTATAATAATTATTATTATTTAATTATGTTACAGAAAAAAATTAAGCACTTCCTTGGGGTGATTTTCTTTCTTTTTTTCTCTCTCTCTCTATCTTTTGCTCATGTTCAGGTAATTTTTTTGTTACTTTTTGATATTTTCTTGCAATTTTTTGGGACATTTAGCCCTAATCCCATGTTTTTGAAAGAAGTTGAACTAATTTGCTCAGGCATGAAAGGGTTAAAGTTTGATTTAAGTTTACTTTATTTAAAGTGTGTGGAATTGACTTACTAAAAGTGTACTTTATTAAGCTTGTTTAATCTTTATTTCAGTGCTTAATTAATAAGTACTTAAAAAGTACACATATTTAAAGTAAATAGTAGTATACTACTTTGTTTACTCAAATGCACTTAAATCTTACTGTTTTAGAAATGTACTTTTGGCATTCTTACTATATACTTTAAAGTTGGTTCATTTGAAGCTTTATTTTAGTGTACTCTTGTACAAGTATAATGGTGCCTAAAGATAAAGTAGTAATTTTGTGTACTTGTGAAAAGTGTGCATATTTTCAAGTCATTTGTACTTAACATTTATTAAGATGTACTTTAATCTTACATTTTAGACATGTATTTTGGCATACTTTTAACAACATGCTTTAAAGTTGGTTAATTTTTAGCTGTATTGCTTTGAAAGAGTATATTGTAATGTCAGTACTTAACTCATTGAAAGGTGAGATCCCCAAACTCTGACAAATGTTCCACCTTTCAAATAAAAATTGCTAACTATTCATCAAAAGTGGATAAATTTTAAAAGTGATCTCTCATGGAGGAGATGTTGAGAATAACGGCTGTGAGAAGAAACCACGTTGTGTTCATGAAGCACTGAAACCTGACCTCCACTCGCCTATTGATGAAACTCCATTTCCCACCGGGAGACTCGGAGTGAAAGAATGCAGAGTGGGAGAGGAGCCCGGAGTCGCTCTTATCACTGCCACCTCCTATAACCAAATTTATGAAGACATTTCTTTGGCTTGCTCCACATAAACGTCAGTATTATAATCCTCAATAATCCCCACCAAGAAGGTGATGGAGGATGTATGTGACAGCTCCAACTGTACCTTTCCCTGCGGAGAGGAGACGCTTTCCACCCGAGAGCAGGAATGTTTCTGTGTGTTTCACCAGCCATGCATCAATGTGAGGAATGCTGCTGAATCTAAAAGAGGATTCATGCTCGTTAATTATGTCCCAATGCCACATGCAATATTAGAATAGCGCAGGGATAGAGATGTCATTGCAGCACCCTTGTTTTAGCCTCCTCGGGATCTCATCTCATTGTCTGGATCTAAAGGTGCCACACTTATGCATGAACTTGAGAGAAACGGGATGTAACAAAGTATGCCCAAAATTTTTTAGATAATGAAGTGCATCTTACGTCTTGAGCTCTCCCAAATTGTCAAAACTAAAAATGGGGTTTTAGGGGTAATCACCCAAGAAGTGCACTGCTTTTCCTTTTTGCTTCGTTTCTAAAGTTTGAAATTAAGCAGAGGCAGAGGGGGGATTCTATGAATTTGTAGTACATCATTATTAGCCTGAAGGATTGTATAATTCCAGATGTCTGCAACAGAACGCAGTTGTGAAAATCTATAAGTGAAAGCAGAAAGTGGGAGTACTTTCTTCTAAAAGTTTTTCTTACAGTATTAAAACACATAAAATAATAAAATACAAAAAAATACAGCTACTACTGCTACGACTACAGCTACAACAACTACTACTGCTACTGCTACTGCTACTGCTACTACTACTGCCATTACTACTACTACTACTGCTAGTACTAGTACTGCCATTACTACTACTACTAATACTGCTACCACTAGGCTACTACTACTACTACTACTACTACTACTACTTCTGCTATTACTGCTGCCACTGCTTCTACTACAGCTATGGCTACTACTAGACTACTACTACTGCTACTGCTAATAAAATTAATAAAACAGTACTAGTTAATAGTTGTTGTAGTAGTAGTAGTAGTAGAAGTAATATTATAAAAAAAAAAAAAATTAAAACAGAAAAAGTACTCGCCACACCTTCTACCACTACTACTGATAATAATATAATAATATATATATAATAATAATAAAAAAATAAAAACATAATAAAATAATAACATTGTTTTAACTGCTGCTATACAACTACTACAACCATTTATAATATAAACTACTATTTTTAAACTATTAATAATAATATAATAATAATAATAATAATAATAATAATAACAAATCCCTATAAAAGCCTTTGTTTCGTCTTGCTAGTCATGACCAAGTGTATATCACAACATCATTTATTTGTACTTTATTTGAGTCAATTTAATGAATATATGTAAGCGTGTCAAATAACTGACAGAATACTTCTTTTTTTTATAAAATAACAAAAAAGCGGAATCCTTAGCAAACGGAAGTTGTTTCAGCGGGACTCATTTAAGCGCTGCACACAACATGGAGGACAGTGAACACAGTTTACGGAGGATCAGGCATGTTAGCAGAGAATAACCTTCATTTGCAGCCGAGGAAGACTTTATTATGTCATTTTTAAACATTAAGTCATTGGAATTAAGGTAAGTAGTGAAATTAAACGTCGTTCATTTCAAACACATCAGAACTGCCAACGTTACATGTGATGCTTATGTTTTTCCAACTTAACAAAATCAGGTTTACAGCCAAATTTCAAGTTTTAGGTAGGCAATAAGTACGTTTTCATAGGTGTGTGATACTCTTTAATAAAACATCTTAAAGTCAGCATATTCAGTGTGAAACATGCCTTTAACATTAGCTTTTTCAGTGTGACTCCTGACCTTTTAAAATTTTTCGAGCATCATAAGTCATTTGCATCAAAGTTAAGAGTGAAAGTTGAGAGTGACACTCACACAGTCCTTTTCTCAGCTGCAGGCAGTGCTGAAGTCTGCAGAGGACCATGTTTTGTCTCCGGCTGTCCCTGAGGCTTCAGCCTGGGACTCAGGTTGGCTGTGTCTCCTGTAGGAGTGTCCACAAACTGGCCTCTCTTCAGAAAGTCAAAATGCTTCCCCCAAAGAAAGCCCAGAGCTTCCTGTACCCCTTCAGTGAGCTGGAGGTCCACCTGGACAGGTAAGTCTAAAAGGTTTGACCAGCCTTTATGGGCTGCATGTTTTTATTTTGTCTGAAGCAGGAGTCGACGGATATTGTTTGTTCAGGGCCGATACTGATACAGATTATTAGTAGTTATTGAGACCAAAAAGCGACATTTGGAACTGATATGCATTTAGCTACTTTTTAATTTTTTTTTTCTTAATAAAGTCAAGTGAAAAAATTAAAAAATGAGATAAAGCTCCCTGAGGTTTTACAAAGTAATAGTTCCTCCCATGCTGATGCTGTCTTTGTGCAGACAGCCTTCCCTGCTGTTGGTTGAGTGTAATACTCCCATTCTGCACATATTTTCTTTCATGCATCCATCTGCAATATAACAGTTTAGAGAGAGAGAGTGAGACAATAGGCAGGTTTCCACTAACCCTCAAACTGTGCAAATTGAAATTGCAAATATAAAACGTGTTTAATGGAAACAGGTCATGATTATCTTCAACTATTACACGTGAAACACTTTGGATCGCGATTAATGATTTTCAGTTATTTAAATGTTTGATTTATAATGTGATGGAATGTAAACCTGTTATTCAAAAAAGCTACACTACTTAGTAAATACAGACATGTTTTTTTGTTGATTTTATTTTCATATCCTGATTCATATTGTTTGGTCCCTTGTTTTGATGCTATTTTCAGGTCAGTGGACAGGACACCGTTCCAGCTCTTCCATCCCAGTTTAGAAGACATGGTGAAAGCAGAAAAGTTCTTTGTATCTTCTCCATCTCATAAGATTGATTACCACGTCTCTGCAGAGAGGATGGAGCATATACCTGCAATGAAACCTCCAGAGGTCAGTGGGCAGCCTCAGTCACACTGATAACACCTTGTGCAATTTCTTTTTTACACCTTATGAAATACAGAACAAAAAGGCTGGAGCAAATCTGTTTTATTTTCCTTCAGAAACATGGGGAGAATGTAATAAGCCTCTTAAGAAGACATGGCTAAAAAAATTAGTGGAAAAGTTACAGAAAATTACCCCCAAATCACCCCCAAATATGAAAAAACATAAACAAACAAGAAAATTACTTAAAAATTTGCTGGAAAAAGTGTCATAGGTCAAAGGTTATGGTCACCTTGACCTGTCTTTCTCTTTCTTGTGAAAGTGACATCTCAAGAACACCTTGGTGTAGGTTTTTTTTTTTTAATTTGGCACAAACGTCCACTCGGACTCAATGATGAACTGATTAAATTTTGATGGTCAAAGGTCACTGTGATCTTGCTTTTGTCTCATCCTTGTGAACGCAGTAAGAAATGCCTTGAAGGAATTCCCTTAAATTTGGCACAAACGTCAAACTCAGTGATGGCGTGGTTAGATTTTGGTGGTCAACGGTCGCTGTGACCTAACAAAGCATGTGTTTGGCTGTTATTCCGGAAATAAAAGACTTATTATTAATACTTATACTTATATTAATTATATGGAAATAGGGTAGTATTCAAGTTCTTTTTAAATAAATGAGCAGAACTCTTTGTGGATGTTATGACTGTCAGACTGGATTTTTTATTTTTTTATTGTTTTAGAATTTTTTAATTTAAATGAAGAAAACCAATGACATACAGAAAATGTAATCACAGACATTATATATGCATGTACAAACAGGGACAAAGACAGAAGAAGAAGAAACATTAAAGAAAAAAATTACTGGATGAATAAATAAATCACTGAAAGTTCACGAATCATTCAAAATTAATAAGTTGATAAATCAAGTAATTTTATGTTACAGTAAAAACTAAGTGAGCAGGTGAGACAAATGTAGAAAAAAAAGAAAAACATTCTTTATTTTATGTATTTAATCACTTTGTCCCATCTTTCTTCAGATATATGTATTTAATTTGTAATTCTCATAGTAATCTTCTCCATTTCATATATGGCATTCGCAAGATCTTTCCATTTAATTGAGTAAATTCTTTTCTTTCTTTTCTTTGTTTAATTATTGCTGCCCTTATTATTTAAGACAAATGTGATTCTTTCTTCCCAGTTTCTTCAGATATTTTCCAGAGAATTAGGGTGCCACAAAATTTAGTTATTTTCTTTTACTGTCAGACTGGCAAGTCTCAAACTTTTTCAACTTGCTGTAGTCCTTTTTTTCCAGTCCAGACATCGGACTACAGCTTATTTTTTAATTTTTTTTATTTTGTAATGCCCTGCTGTCGTTAAGAAGGCTGGAAGTCCCCCCCCCCCCCCCCCCCCCCCCCCCCCCCGCCGGAAACACCACAGCAGTCAGGATTAAGTTTGTTCAACTTTTAAACTTCTGGTTGCTCACATTGCCCTTCCTCGACCCAACCCAAACTGTGGAAACTCAGTATGTTAAAAAATGTATCGTAATGTCTCTTTACCCTCCTGCAGCCTCATCCATAATTAAGCCGGAGTTGACAGTTGATAATAAATGAGCAGATTTATAACCTCATGGACAGCAGTGTTCACCGGAGGGCTCAGAATGGAACATTGTGTTGACAGACAGCGGGGAGTCTTTGGCATGCCGAGTTAGTTACCACTCTCCGCTCTGTCAAACGATGATGTATTCGTAGCTTTACTGGCAGCAGAAGCCTCCATCCATCTGTCTTGTCTAAGAGACGGATGATCCGATGTCATGTCCGGTGGGGACTCTGCGGTCGTTGGTGCCGCAGTGACAAAATGGTAGCAGCCAGCCGCAGCAGCCCGAAACGGTCAGATCAGGAATGCAGGTTCAAATATTCATTGAATAAAGAAGAAGGAAGAGGAAAATACTTCAGCACAAACTCACAGAGATCATTGAATTCCTGTCAGGAGCATTAACACATAGCTTAGAATTCAACACAGTTTTTCCAAACCTTTTTTTCAGGTGTGTTTCATCGGCAGAAGCAACGTAGGCAAGTCGTCCCTCATCAAAGCTCTCTTCTCACTGACTCCCGAGATAGAGGTCCGAGTCTCCAAAACTCCAGTGAGTAGTCTTAACCCGCGTACAGTATTAGTTTGAGTTTAAAGGTCTGGCATGTATAGTTTTATTTAACCCTTAGGGCCCGCTTTAATATCACACACATATTGCTCTGCACACTAAATGAGCTTTTCAAAATCAAGTTTTAAAACACATTATACATTTACATTATTTACTACTTTCAGTAGTAGTAGTTTTTTTTAACCAGAATCAGTCCTAATTATAAATATTAAATATTTATTATTTTTCAGAATTTTAACCCTTTAAAGGCCAGGTTTTTGTTGTGATGCCACTGTGGTTTAAAAAAAACCCCACAAAAAAAGAATTATTTTCAATATACTTCATGTTAAGTACATTTAAAAAAAATGTTATTATTATAACAGCCAGGGATATGTCAACAATTAGCAGCAGTATTGATTTATATACATTAGAATTTTTTTGTATTGTCTTAAATATTCACACTCATACCACTCTGCACACAGAATGCGCTTTTTAAAAATCAGGCTCTAAAAGATATTATACATTTTATAATATTTTATCATTTTTATTATAACATTTTTATTTATAAGTTTTTTTTTATTCAATATCAGTCCTAATCATAAATATTCACAAATATTTATTATTCTTCAGAATTTTGACCCTCTAAATGTCAGGTTTTTTTTATGATGCCACTAAGTTTTTAGATGGGAAAAAAAATCCACTACATGTCAAGTAGATTTTTTTTTTTGTTTTGTTTTTGTTTTTGATGATCTCAGCCTTGAATATGTCAGTGATTAGCAGCAGCATTAATTGTGACAGTGCACCTAGTCGAAATAGCATATATTTTCTCCACATGCCAAATATGGTTAAAAAAATAAATAAATACATAAATAAAGATGTCATTCGGTGGAAAATGGTTAAAATGACAAATTCAAGTCTAAAGCCCAGAATGACACCCAAAAATAATACAATGCATGTTTTTACACTTTGATGGCTGTGGGATCAAACATTGCAGTTTGAATGGGTTTCAACAGAGCATTTTTTGCATTTAACAGGATGTAACTATTTAGTTTCCACAGTGTATTTTAGACTTTTTGTAAGAGCTGAGCTGGAAATTCCAAGATTTAACAAAAATACACAATTTTGCCAAAAATTGTGCCATATGCATGAACATAGCCAGAATTATCAAAAAATGATGAATGAAAAGTATGTAAAATGCACCAAACAGTCCCTGAGGGTTAAAGTAATCTTGCAATATGCTTGCAGATTAAGTGGCTGAGGAACTTGGGTATGTTAACACAGCCTTTATACTGAAGTCCCTTTCCTACTGCACAAAAAACCTACGAACATCCTCTAATATCTGACTCTGTAATGTTTTCGGAAAGGTTACAATCACGATTCACATAAAATGACTCTGCAGTAGTCACAGGTATTCATGCGCTCTGATCAGCATTGATGGAAATACAACACCCAGGGAATATGCGCTAATTTTAAGCCTTTTACAGGTGAGATGCAATGAGGTGCTGCTGTTTATTGTTTCCCCAAAAATTATCTTAGATGCAGTGTTGAAAACAGAAATAATGACATTAAAAGTGGAACACTGTTCACACAGCTGAGCAGAATAAAATGATAACAGTTTTTTTGTCTTTCTTTGTTTTTCCTCCTCAGGGTCACACAAAGAAGATGAATTTTTTCAGAGTTGGCAAAGCGTTCACCATCGTTGACATGCCCGGCTACGGACACAGAGCGCCCAAAGACTTTGTGGATATGGTGGAGCCGTATCTGTACACGAGGAAAAAGTAAGACATTTACTTTAGTCAGCCACCTGGGGGATGAAGAGCAGAGTCACAGAGTGTCAGCACAAACACAGAGAATAAATAACCTTTACACTCATGTGATTGATGTGTGGAGGACCAAAGGAAGACTCTCACTAACCATCTGTCTGGCAGTGAATACAAAAAGGTGAAGTATCATATCACTCAGACTGCGCTGCAAAAGGCTGGGAGGGATCAGTGTGGAAATAAAGTAAGTTCTGCTGGGATCTGACTTAGTTTATTTCAGGACTCCGTAATATTAGCTGACTGGCTCCCTCAGGATTGTGCTACCTGTAGATGTCCTGTACCTGTAAAAACAGTGCTTGAAACCAGGGACTGAGGAAATGCTACCAAAAGTGAGGACACAGCAGTGGCAGGATCAAACCTATAAACAGAAAGATCAAAATAAATAAATAAATAAAATGGTAAAAGTAATAATAAAAAGATGAATAATTAAAATACTCAAACTGTGAATAAGAGGTAAATAAAATATGTGCACACAATAAAATAATAAATGAATATGTTAAATTTTAAAATGATATAGGAAATAGTAAAACTGTGAAACAGACTAAAATGTATAAATACGGAAATAGATAATAAAGTAAATAAAGTTTGACTGAAAGCCAAACTAAAAAGGAAGGTCTTGAGTTTGCTTTTAATAAAATATTATGACTTTGTCCACAAGGTGGTGCTGTGTAACCGCTGCACTGTGTGGTAGAATTTGTGTTTTGAGAATTTTGGGAAAGAAAATGAATCATGTAGCACAAAAATGATCTGAGACAGCTGCTCTGTGCCTGGAGATCTATGTTGGGAAACCTTTCAGTTTGAATTTTTTTTTAAATTATTTTGAATAATTGTGTTTCCTTATTTTTTGACACAACTTGCAGGTTTCCATCAACCAATAACTGCTGTCAACATCACAACATATGAATATCAGGGCAGTCAAAGATGGGTTTAATTAAAAACATCAAAATCAACAGTAACATTACAGAGAAGTAACCAAAAAAAAAATACACTTGCACCTCTTTAATGTTTCTTAACCCTTACCTGCCACTAACTTCCATCAGACAGGTAGAAAAAAAATCATATATTTCTAGCTAAGTTGGGGGCCTCCTCCATCAAACATAACATGTCCTGTATAAGGACTGACCAGTATTGTTCTTTCAGGGCCGATATCGATACTGAATATTAGTAGTTAATGAGACCAATAACCGATCGAAAAATGAAAAATCTTTCTGTCAATATTTAGAATTTGGAATATAACGAACTCCAACACAAAACTTTGTTTAAATGCCTTTAGCAAATGTTTAATCAAAACTGAAACTTTCAGCATCATAGCAAGATTCCAACAACGTTTTGTTAAAGTCAAGTGAAAATTTAAATAAAAATTCATAAACCAAAATAGCTCCCTGAGGTTTTACAAAGTAAAAGCTCCTCCCATGCTGACACTTTCTTTACGCCTTTTTATTCAATTTTTTCGATGACTATAAAAATAAAATCTGTAAAATGCTAAATATCGCCCCCAGTAATCAGCCAGGCTGATAATCTGTCGACCCCTGGTGCTGCACCGTTCATCCTATCAATCTCATCTAGCAGCAGAGAGTTGTATTGTGTTTGTTTTTGTTTTTTTTAATGATGGTGGGAGTCTTCTCATCAGTGCTATCCATAATTTGCTTTTTGTTTCTATCTAACGTGTCTTTATGCACGACAGTCTGGTGAGGACGTTCCTGCTGGTCGACGGCAGTGTGGGTCTGCAGAAGACTGACCTGATCGCCCTGGAGATGTGTGAGGAGCTCAGATGTCCATATGTGGTAGGAAACACACACACACACACACACACACACACACACACACACTTTCTCAATAAATGGTAAAATCATATCTAATAATTTGTAAAAGATTGCCAAAAATAGACTTTTACTTTTAAGATCTCAGCCGGAAAGCAGAGTATATGGAGAAAACTAAAGGAAACTTTTAGAGATTCTAATATTATATATACAGTGATTTGACATTATGCATTCCAAACAATGAATCTGTTAATGACAAATTTAATTGTCAGATAGATGGATTCTGAAACTGATGGTTAATGCAGCCCTACTGCCGAGGACACACTGCCTGTGTGAGCTGTACAGGTGCATTGTGGAACCTGTTGTTTTTTATTTTGGTCTTCACAGGTCAGAGCCACACTGCCACGCTCAGCTGCAGAACATCGAACATTTTTTTTCCAGCGTGACGTACGCAGTTTTCAGCTAAAATAAAAAATGGTGGAAAATGGTCTCACATTATACCGTTATACCTTTTATGACACTTTCAATGTTTTTATCACAGACATGAAGAAATACAAATATATGTTTTAGTTAACCTTTCTGGTTTCTGTTTCAAAATAAAAGCCCTCTGACAACGTTTACTTTGACAGAATCCCTTCAGTTGTTACTGTGAAATATTTGCAGGACCGTGGTGGTGACAGTACAGTGGCTGCACGGCTTTCGAAATTAGTGACGTATTGGCTTCTAATTATAGAAATACAGTACTCATGGCAGAAGGCAGCTCTGCAGCAGCACCACAGCAACAACGGCGTCAGTGAGCGTGCAAGCTGCAGCAGCTCAGCCAGGTATTCGTCAAGTGCTGCTCATGCAGGCAGTATGTCCTGGGCCTGAAACTTTGGATGAATGCTGCATCAGAAGCACACAGACGATACAGACGATACACACAGATGTTTTTTTAGGGTTTTTTTTATGTTTTATTTGTACAAAAAGATATTTATACAGCATCATATAGCATCCATATCATATCACACTTTTGTACAGAGTATTTTTTTCCTCAAAAAACCACTAACTCAAAGGCAACCTGACAATGCTCATCGTCTAGACTCTCAAATATTAAAAGCACTTGTCATGTCGATAGAAACTAGACAAGCAAACAAAACTTATGTCACGAGATCACATCATAGAAAAAAAACAGAATTAATATTGAAATAATAATAACAATGAAATGAAAGTAGCCAAATGTTTTATGATACGTCTATTATTGTATCTAAGTAATGTTAAACAATATTAGGAAAGCGATCCCCTTACTTAAGTCATCCTCTCAGTCACGGCCAGTAAAGGTCCTCAAACCTTCATAAATACATCCTCTTTTATGTTGTTTTTTTTTTTCTTTTACAATCTCTTATCAGATAGCAATTTGGTGTGTGACATGTTGTTACACGCGTGTTACAAGCTATAAAGCCCAGATTATGGGAACACACAGTACCTGCCTGTAACCTGAAAAACTGCACCACAAACACAGAACACACAAACCTCAACCCAGCTCAAAAACAAGCAGATTAACCCTTGAGTGACTGTTTGGCGTATTTTACATGCTTTTCATTTGTCATTTTTTGATCATTTTGTCTGTGATCATGCATATGGCAAAAAAATTGGCAAGATTGTGTATTTCTGTTTAATCACTGAAGTTCCAGCTCAGCTCCTACAATAAATCTAAAATACACTGTGGAAACGAAATAGTTACATTCAGACTGTTAAGTGCAAAGCATGCACCACTGAAACCCATTCAAACTGACATTTTACAGTCATCAAAGCAAAACAATTCATGCATTGTATTATTTCAGGGTGTAATTCTGGACTTTTACCTTGAATTTGTCATTTTGACTATTTTCCACATGATAACATCATTTTAACCATATTTGGCATATGGAGAAAATACATGCTATTTCCACTAGGTGCACTGTCATAATCGATGGTGCTGCTAATCATTGACATATCCCAGGCTGTCAGCATCACCAAAAAAAATCTAATTGGCATGTAGTATGTTGAAAATAATTCATTTTTGTGTGTGTGTGTTTTTTAGCTAAAACATAGTGGCATCCTGACAAAAACCTGGTATTTAAAGGGTTAAAATTTTGAAAATTAATTAATATTTGATATTCGTGATTAGTACTGATAATGGCTAAAAAGAAATTTACTCAGTAAAAGTGGAAAATAATAAGGTATAATATTTTTTTAGCCTGATTTTGAAAAGCTTGTTTTGTGTACGGAGAGGTATGAGTGTGAGTATTTGACACTAAACAAAAAACAATAATGTCTAAAAATCAATGTTGCTGCTCATCACTGACATATCCCTGGCTTAATATTAAGAAAAATCTGCTTCACATGTAATACTGAAAATAATTCCTGTTTTTGTGTTGTTTTTAATATTAATGATTAGGACAGCTGTTGGTTAAAATATTAAAAAATAAAAGTAGCAAATAGTATTAATGTATAATGTTTTATTAAAGCATGATTTTCAACAATGCATTTTGTGCACAGAGCGATACAAGTGTATGTAATATTAAAGCAAGCCAAACGGGTTAAATTATGAAAGCTGTGGAGAAAAGAAACCATTGAAACAGGTGTGCAGGAACACGTGAAATTATTTGGCCACTGCTGTTTGCTGAAATATTTGCTTGAAAAACAGCAGATTGCATATTGTTCCTGCAGGAAACACATTTTTTCTCTACATAACGCTATCCAGCTTCTCCATTTCACATTGTCCTCATTCGTCTTCCAAATCCTCCTCATTATGTCCACACTGAATTAATGCTGAACGTTCTCACTCAGCTATTTAAAAACTGCTGTCCTCTCTGAAATGCCACCGCTGACACGTTATAATGAAGCACCCCCACTCTGGACGCACCCCGCAGTCAATTATTCATACTCTCAGGTTATTAAACTCTTTGGCCATTATTAAGGCTGTGACAGAGCAGCTCCTAACAAAGATGAAGTCCTCGAGCTGAAAGGCGAAGGAAGAATAAAGACATGAGCTGAGGAGGTCACTTTCAAACCCAAATTTAGACTTTAGAACGTTGTTGATGTTGTTGATATCAGATCAGATTCAGTTCGAGATTAACAGCAGCTCAGTGAGTTCTAACGTGGTGAGTGTAGGAGGGATGTTTGATCTGATCGCTAACAGGGACAAAAATCTAAAATCTAAAGTAGCAAACATTTATTGAATGTTTATTGCTGGCCCACATTCTCCTTAATATCAAAATATTTCCTCACACATTAAATTACATTTTCTAAAAAAATTCAGATTATATAAACTATGTGAAGGCCTGATAAAACCAACCACCTGTTCATTTTATCAGCAAAATGTCCCCATTTTTAAAGAGAAGAAAAGAAATTTTATTTAATTTAAATTGAATTTTTGCAAGTTTTTTTTAAAGTATGTAAACCTCTGAATGTCGAGCAAATTCATGCTTTTTTTCCAAAAACACAGGACGAAAGGTTAAGGGCAACTTGGTAAGAAATGTTGTCGCTTTTTTTGTAAGACAGCAATACTTTTAGTAGATTATTTTTTTTTTTAAAAATTAAAAATTTCTAGGGCAAAATAAAAATAAAGTTGTATTTAATTTTTTTAAATTCTGTTTCAGAATTATTATTCTTTTGTAAGCATTTTTTCCAGGTCTTTTTCTTTTACCTTAAAAAATATTTATTACTTTATTTTTTACATTTTTTCAGGTAATTTTCTTGGGGTTTTTTTTGTTGTATTTTACTAGTTTATTTTTTGGGACATTTCTTTTTTCATAGCTCTGAACCTTCTTCCTGTGCTCTTGGAAGAAATCAGTCAATTATTTTTTCTAAGGAATTGCAAAGTTGTTTTAGCCCTCCATTTATTGCCAAAATCCTGTCAGATTTTGATAAATTCTTCTCCAACAAGACGAGAACAGTTTTTACCAATTCATTCCTTTTCAGCATTCACTAATACCAACTTAGAAAAGAGCTCAGAGTTCCTACACTGCAACTTTTGGAATGAGTGGGAGCAGAAATAACACATTTGCGAGCCTTGACAAGTTTGAAAACTGCTGTTACTCATATATTTCTTGAAAGTTTGCATGGTGCAGCATTCGTAGCTGTGGATTAGTTGATTAGTGAATAATGAGAACATGCATCATAATTTGTATCTGTTTGCTATGTTCTTTAAAATGTCAACATCTTTTGGGAGTCGGATTATGTGTATAATGTGCTAAACCTTTTGTTGTGCAGATTTTGGTGACAAAGATTGACAAATGTGGGCAGGGAGTGCTGCTGACCAACCTGCTGAAGCTTCAGGACGTGGTAATGACACACACGAAGAGCTGCTTCCCTCAGCCATTCCTGGTCAGGTGAGGCACACTTTCTGTGTGACTGCTGGAAGAACGAAGCCGGTTTTTTATCATAAACTCCACAAATAAAAAGGTATTGTTGATGTCCCCAAAGCGTGATGTATCGCACTCTACTGTGCCATAGAACTCCATACGTGTCCACACAACTATTATACAAGCATTTAAACCTGTGAAACCGGAAAGAAAATTGGTTTGATTTCTTTTGACAACATGGAGAAAAAAAAACATTATGAGCAACTTTGCAAGAAATGAATAAAATAAATTGTAAAAAGAATTTGTAAAAAAGCCCTTGATCAAGAAATAACCTGATAATTAGCTGGGAGTTATTATTATTATTATTATTATAACTAGGGAAAATAAAATGTCGAGGAAACATTTTTTTAAAATCACATTACTGTGTGTGTGTGTGTGTGTGTGTGTGTGTGTGTGTGTCTGTCTGTCTGTGTGTGCGTGCGTGCGTGCGTGTGTGGGGGGTGGGTGGGGGTGGGGGTGGGTGGGTGGGACGGGCGGGATAATAAGGAATTATTGTTATTCTTCTTCCTATAAATGAATTGCCTTTTGGGGGCTTTATCATACTCAAAAACTCATGAAACTTTGCAGCTTTATCAGATCTGGTGAAAAATTTGATATTTTAAGGGTCTTTATAATCTTTATGATCATCTCTATAATTTTATAAAATGGCTCAGGAGCGCCCCCCACTACATTTGTATGAAACAGCCTCCACCTCTGCTTTCACCTACATTAACCAAAATTGGTAGGCACATGTAACACCCCAAGACGAAAAAAAAAAATCTCTTGGACTCATACGGCAAACCTCACAGGAGGTCGGCCATCTTGATTTGAAGTTGCAATTTTGGCCTGTTTTTAGCCATTTTCAGGGGTCGTGTTTTTTAGCCATTTTCAGGGGTCTTATTTTTTTACGTCTTCTCCTACAGATTTAATCTGATTGACTTCAAAATTAAAACATCTTCTCAGAAGCAGTCAGACATCAAAAGCTATCAAAATCGTGAGTTTTTGTTACATCGTGTGGCAGTTATTGGCCAAACACTTCCATGTCTTGCCATGAAACAGGAAGTAAACAGGATGTAGTAACTCCGAGGGACATGCTTCAATCTGCTCCAAACTTCACATGTTTGATGACAGTCCCATCCTGAAAAAATCTACATGATAACCATTTCTTATAGCGCCTCCTACTGGCGACAGGAAATGGCATGAAAATCACGTGTTCTTCTTTGATGTATATCTCCTACAGATTTCACCCAATTGGTTTCCAACTTTGATGTTTCACCATGAAACAGGAAGTTGTTGTAACTCAGCCAAACATCATCCGATCTGCCTTCTCATGCTTGACAAGAATCCCGAACTGAACACATCTGCATTGCTCTATTGAGTTATGATCATAGCGCCACCTACTGGAGAGAGGGAGTTATATGTTTTATATTTTGATGTGCACCTCCTTACAGGTTGTCCACATTAAGCTCAAACTTGGTAAGAAAAGCTTTGAGACCCTGATGATTCCTCCTTGTAATTTCAAAGTTTTTTCATGAACATCGTTGCCATGGCAACATGGTCTTCACTGCCAAACAGGAAGTTGTTATAACGTCACTTTGCATCAACCAATTGATCCTAAATTTTAGCGGTGTGATCAAGGTGCAGCCCTGAACACATCAAATTGTCAATTGAGTATGATACTCACAGCGCCACCAACTGGCAAAAGGAAGTTTGTCTCTGAAACACAACCAAGATGACTTACATTTTGTGTGGTCTCTAGCGCCACCCTGTGGCCGCAGGAAGTATTAGCCCACATGAAATATCTAACTGAAGATTGAAACCCTCTGATGCTTGTTCCAACTTTCACTGAAATGAAAGATCATGTGACATCAAAAGCTTTTCAATTTCAGAGTTTTTGTCATACCATGTGGGTGTAGCTACGTTTTCAACTTCGATATTTCACCATGAAACAGGAAGTTGTAGTAACTCAGTCAGACATTGTCCAATCTGCTCCAAATTTCTCATGCTTGATGAGAGTCCTGACCTGATCACATCTGCTTGGCTCATTTGACTGCATACCGCCACCTATTGGAAACAGGAAGTCACATGATTTTTAGGTGCATCCCCTTACAGATTGACCACATTCAGCTCAAACTTTTCCGACTTTCACTAAAATTAACGATAGGGACACTAGGACTTGTTCAGGGGTGCGAGGGCCCGTTCACTGCTGCTTGCAGCTTTAATTGGTTGTATATTTGGTGTTTTTCATCCAGTATTAAACTTAATTCAAAGGGAAAAGTTCTGTTTAAGCTCAGTGTTATTCACTAAACACATTGTGTGTGTGTGTATATCTGTGGTCTCAAAAACTTGTCACTTTTACGTAATACATTGAAATAGCTGATTCTTTTGAATCCAACAGCGTGTATCACTTCACTTGTGTCTGTGCATGAGTGCATCCTTGTGCATTAAAGAAAAGGACAATGCATGACTCCATGGTGCTACTCGAGGTCAAAAACTCCCAGGAAACCTTGAATAACACTAAACACTTACGTAACGTCTCAGGTGTAACAGCAGTAGTTGTACATCGCTCACTAATGCAGTTTGCTGAACGCCCACAACCTGCTTTTTATGAAGGGCTTTTTATTATTATTTTTATTATGCCAATTAAGGTTTATTTAGGACATTTAATCCTTTAATACCTGAATCGATGTCAGTTTTCTTTTGCTCCATTTAAACACCTTTCATAAGCACTTTAGTCATTGTTGACACCTGAGGAAAATGGTTCAATTTAAATCTAAAATGTGAGAAAAAAATATAATGAGCAACTTGAAATGTCCTGCAAATGAAAATAAAATTAACAGAAGGATATGAAAATTTGTTGGGGGGATTATCAGATATAACAAAAGAATTGGGCAAAAAGTTTCAGAAAACTATATTTATAATTCTTATAATTGTATTATTATTATATATTATTATTTTATTTTATTATTATTTATTTATTTATTTTTTCTTGTTTCTTGCTCATTTTTGGGCCCTTCCTTAATCGCCTGTGGCCTTTTTCGCTTGTTTTTAAGGAAATCAGGCTAATTTGTTCAGGTTTATAAGGGTTAACATAAAGGAAAGCAATTCATAAAATTCTTTTAAAAAGTAAAGTAAAAACAAACCTAATATATATACATATATATATATATATATATATATATATATATATATATATATATATATACATACATACATACATACAGTACATAAAACCTTTCTGTTATCACCATATTTCACAATTAAAAAATTTAGATTAAAAACAGTCCTAACATGACATTGAATATCCAACTTTAATTTGGACTTGAAATGAGCAGGTGTTACAAA
Source organism: Plectropomus leopardus (assembly GCF_008729295.1). Lineage (NCBI taxonomy): Eukaryota > Metazoa > Chordata > Actinopteri > Perciformes > Serranidae > Plectropomus > Plectropomus leopardus. The sequence continues at coordinate 2,910,810 of NC_056472.1, forward strand.
AACTCTAAAGTCAGATTTTCGTTTTGGATTGCAAAACAAACAACAGTGATAAAATTAACCTCAAGGAGACCAACTACAATATGTAAAACAAAGAAATCACAGTAGGTGAAAAGTTGACGCCCCATTGCACATCGGCCAGCCCCCCTTGTTTGTGTAATGAGGTGGAAATGCATTTGGAAGTGTAGGTGGAAAAGGAAAAAAACAGGTAAATATGTTTGAGGACATAATGGAGAGGGAAGCAAATAGGTAAATTTACTTAAACAAAAAAAATAAATGAATTTAAAAATGAATATAAAAATATGTAAAATGGAGAATAAAATAGGAAATTAAATACATGAGGAATTTGCATGCAAAATGGAAAGAAATACATAAATAAATAATCAAATAAATATGAAAATGAGTAAATTGGGTGTGAATGAATTAAATGGGAAATTAAATAAATTTCAGCATTCTTGGAATTTTTTTAATTTATTTATTTATTTTTTTTTATATTTATATTGGCAGTTCCAGTCTCCCATAGATTCCTTGCTGCAATCACCCAGTGTTGGCTCATGAGGAGAACTGTTGGGTTTCTTAAATAAATTGCAGAATTTGGTGCCAAAACCTGCTCTATATGAAATGATTTGACATAACTTTAGCTATGATTTGCCGCTTTATAATAATTTAAACGGACTTAGTCTGACTGTCTCTGTCTGTCTGTCTGTCTGTCTCTCTCTCTCTCTCTCTCTTTCTTTCTTTCTTTCTTTCTATCTATCTCTCTATAACAGCTCCCTCCACTTTTGGGGGATCTACCTCCTGAGGTGCTTCATCACTCATGTTACAGGACACATCCGGCTAGCTGACTCCTCTCAAATCTGATCAGAGGTCAGTGTTGCCTTACTGGTTGGAACTGAGATTTGTTAAGCTAAATCTACTGCTTCAGAGGCTTTTATTTTGTAATAAAATATAAAACACACCTTTGTTTGTTTGGCCGATTGTGCTTTTATTATAAGTGACGCATTACAAGACATTTTTACAATATTGCCTGAAAGCACTTTCATTACTCTGCTTCTATTATCCTGTGATTTAAACTACAACTCCTAAATCAACAGAGCATGCTGCAGCATTTAGATTTCCCTTGATGGTATAGTTTAGTCATGCACAATAATAACGCATAGTTCCCCCTTAAATTTCATGCAATCAGTGAACACATTCCTTCATTTCCTTGAGCTGGGGAGAATTATAACTTGCATATTTTGTTATTTTCTAAACCTTTTGAAACCTTTCACAACACTTAAACCTCTGAGCAAGACCTCTGAGAAATTGGTGCGATTTCTTTTAAACACAATGCGGTAAAAAAGGCAATGGGCAAACTTGATAAGAAATGTTCAACAAATTGAAGGAATTGTGTAGATTTAGAAAATTATTAATATTTTTTATTTGTTTATTTTGCCATCCAGGGGGAAAGAGAAGAACTTTATCTTTATCAAAATTACTACAAATGATGCAGAATTAATATATTTTCAAGCTTTTTTTGAAATTATGTTTGCCTTGTTTTTTTTTAAACTTTCTTTTCTTTTTTCAACTAATTTTCAGGTTGTTTTTATGTACTTCTTCTAATTTCTTGGTAATTTTTGGGTCATTTCTTTTTTCTTTGCTCATTATCTTTCCATGTATTTGAAAGTGGTCAAGCCACTTTGCTCAGGTTACAAAGGGTAAATGGAGAAACTATTCTGCAAATGTATCGGTAATGAAAATAATCATTAGTTGGAGCCTCATAATAAATACTCAGTATATATTGTATTGTTTTGTAACCATGTTCTATCTTTTATCCACCTACTAGTGGAAATGACTAAAAAATAGTCTGAAAGGGTTTTCAAGTGTTTCATTTTTAGAATCAGACTTTTTCTAACTGACCTTATTTAAATTAAATTAAATTAAATTAAATGTTATCACATTTATTTTATTTTATTTTTGTTTTATTGTATTTTATTTTTGTTTTATTGTATTTTATTTTTCATTTCATCTTATTTCTTTCATTTCATTTTATTTTATTTTTTAATTATATGAAAAAGCAGTTAAAACAAGAAAAAAGAAATCAGTGCTGTACATTTAGCCACAGATATGAGACTCTATAGTCTAATGCAGGTTTTATTAACATGCCTAATGTGTTCGAGCCTTGTTGCAATATTCCTTCATGAGCACATTTAAGGCAGAATGTAATTCCTGCTCGGTTAAAAATAAATAAAAATAAATTAATTAAAAAAGAACATAAGCCAAAATTTTAAGCCTACTTAAAAATGTGAAAAATAAGTGGATTTTCTCTGGCATGTCAGAAACAGAAGGGCTTCTTTTGTTTGTATTTTTTTTAGAACTACAATACTACTTTTAATATTTTACAAGGAGCTGTTTTTTGTTTTATATGCCGCTGAACACCCCAGAAGATGGGTCCTTTATCTATAGCGCCATCAAAGTAAAAAAATATCATACTTAGTGATGTTAGTTTTCATAACTTGATTTCTTTAAAAAACACAGAACAAAGGCAATAAGCTACAAAAGAAGAAAAGATCCAAATTAGCAAGAAACTAGTCAGAAGAACAAGACAATCACCTGAAAATTAGTAAAAGAAAAAAAAAAGAGTAAGGAAGTTGAAAAAAATAAACAAACAAGGAAGTGACCTGTGCTTAAAAATTAAAGTAATTCTGTAACATCATTATTATGTAATTATGCTAATTATTAATATAGCTTTCCCCTTGCCTTTTTTTTTCTTCCCAAGACATTTTAAATATTTTTTTATTAATTTACTTAATGTGTTAATTTCTTGGAATTTGTAGAATATTTCTAACCAAGATTCCCATTGCCTTTTCCACATATTTTTTGAAAAAAAAAAAAGAATCAATTTCCTCTAGGTTCAAAGGTTTAAATGCTTGTGAAAGGCACCTGAAAGCAGCACAAGAAAAGTGATGTCACTCCAGGTTTCAAATGGTTAAAATATTCTATAATCAAGGAAATGTCTTGTGCACTTCTACTTTTTGCTATCTTGAAAACATGCAGTGAACTCTGTGAATTTTGTGAACTGTTAAAGGAATATGGTTATTTTCCACAGTTGGTGTCCAGATGATCCACTTCAGAGAACCTATAAAAGCGGAAAACCTTTCCCTGTTTTATTGGTTTACATAACTTTGGGAAGGATTTTTACAACACAATTGTAAAACACAAAATTTTTTGTTTGAAAGAAATTATTCTGCATACATTACTTGCTTTTCACCGTGACTCGCCATAATGATCACTTTACACAATTATTCTTACTTTACTAAGATGTGTAACTTTTAATGTAACTGACAATAATAACAGTAAGTCAAGGGCATTTTGAAATTACATCACTTCACGTGTATTTAAACCTCTGAACTCGGAGCAAATTGGTGTGATTTTTGTCAAAAAACATAGGGCAAAAAAGGCAATGAGCAACTTGGTAATAAATCTTTCACAAATTGCAGGAAATTAGTATATTTAAAAGATATATTTTTTAAAAGTAATGGAAAAATCTCTAAGAGAGGGGAAAAAGAAGAATGCTTGGGGAAAAACTAGATTGATAGTTTTAATAGTTAAATAAAGTTAAGTAACATTTATTATGATTTTAAAGCACATTTTCCAAGTCACTTCTGTGTTGTTGTTTTTTAAACTGTCTTTTTTTTAAACTAAATTTCAGGTAGGCTAACTTTCTTGTGCTTTTTACTAATTTCTTTCTCACATATCTAAAATTAAATTACAAAATTATTCAAAATGTTAAGCACTTTATCCAGGTCATTTTTGTTTTGTTTTGTTTGTTTTTTGCTGTTGTTTCTTTTCTCTTTTGTTTCATTTAATTAATTCTATTTTATTTTTTGCTTTTATTTTTCTTAATAATTTTTTTAATAATTTGTAGGTAATTTTCTTATACTTCTTTGTAATCTCTTGCTTGATCTTGGGTTATTTCTTCTTTTATTGCTCATTGCTGTCTTCCCAAGTTATTACAAGAAATCAAGCCAATTTGGTCGGGTTTCAAAGGTTTATTTTTAACAAAGTCTTTTTAATGTGTGTTAACGACTTCTTTGAAAATTAAATATTAAAGTTTCACAACTGATTAACAACTGGTTTAGTCAGTGCTTTGTAGTGCAGTGGTTAAAACAACACTTGGACATGGATACGATGGAAACCCTTCAGTCCATAAAGAGTGAGGGAGGCAGAGGGCTGAAAGTGTGCAGCAAATCAGCAAATGTGCAGTCGTAAAGTTTTTATAGAAGCTCGTGGATAAGGGGTCAGGTGAATCTTATTGTATCATATCTCAATTTTTTTTCTCCCATTCCTTTTGTCAGTCAGCAGGACTGTTTCCCAAAAATGTCTTTATTTCCTTATTTTACAGTCAAAACAGGTACATGAAGTATATGTCAGATTAGATTGTAATCTGCAATCAGATCTCCTGTGATAATGGCCTTGACGTGACACAAACCCTCACACCCTCATTAACACCGCAGGAGCAGAAGGATACTTAAAATTTACTGCGTCCTGAGTGAAGGACATGTCACATGGCGAGATAACGGCAGATGGGACTGATAAAGACCGATAAGACTCTCTGAATAGCTACCAAAAGTATTTCACTGATCTTTCCTCCCACCGCAGACGGAACTGATTTAAACATACAGAAAGAACATGACTGTGCTCACACATCCACACTTTACGAGATGTGAACAGGAATATGAACCACTGCACAACCCTTTTAAAGATGCAGCTTATTTATCTGTTTAAAATCATTGCATTAACCATTTAAAATCTGAGCAAATATCACCGACTCCCTTCAAGAACATAAGAAGTAACTCCACAAGAAATTAACCAAAACATTGTCAAGAAATTAGTTAAAAATCACCAGAAAATTACCATAAAATTTGCACAAAAAAGACACACAAGAAAATTACCTGAAAATTTGCAGAGCACAAAAAAAGACAAAGAAAATCAAACAAGGAAATAACCTTAAATGAAGTGCTAAAAAAATATTTTTTTTTTTTCTGTAATGCAATTTTAATTACGTATACTGTTTACCTGGAGTTTTTTTCCTAGTGTTTTTTGTTTGTTTGTTTGTTTTAGGAGGGAGAGAGCAGAGGTTAGAAGTTATCTGTTATTTATTTTTTCATTTGTGGTGTGAAAGTGTGAAAAGTGTTAGTTGCGTGAGTCTCATGGTAAATGCAAGAGTTTGCAGCCCTTTCAAGTTACTTTTTTCATAATTTTTGTCAAATAGCTGCTCCATTTCCATGTGTCGGCACCTGTAAACACCACATCGTATCAGATGACATCCCATGAAAACAGTTGACCCAAAATCTTTAATCAGACTGAGGAAATGTGCATGTAAATGCACTGAATAAAAGTCTTGTTCTGCTAGAACTGATTTTCCCATAATACCTGAAATGTTTATTTCTAATCTTTTGGATAGTCAGGGTCCAGCACCTACAGCAGTTCCGTCAGGTTGAGGAAAGCATTGGGAACATGACTATCTTTCCTCAGTTACGGAGGTGACATTGTAGAAATTCCGAAAGGTGTCCTCTAGATCTTCGGTGATTGAAATATCCCAATGGCCATTCTCTGGATGAGGCTGTCTTTAGGATCCATTTGCTTCATGCAAAAACACCCCAAAATTATTAACAAAGCTGCTTGGGCTTTAGGGACCGTTTACACTTCAGCTTTTCTTGCAAAAAACAAGTTCAAGGAACTTGGAATAAGGAACAAGTCTTTGTGCCAGGAAGCTTTGTGAATATGCCCCCTGGTGGATTCTGTGACAATCAATGTGACTTAACTGAAATGTTCACATTTCAGTAAGCTGCCCAGATGTAATATTTGGCAATGCATGAGCCCATTGATGATAATAATAATAATAGAAATAATAATACTGATAGATAGAACTTATATAGTGCTTTTTTAGATACTCAAAGATGCTTTACATGAAATAAAAAAAGAAAAAAACAAATACATGTGGAAAATAGAGAACACAAAATACATGTACAGAACAAATACAAATACAAGAACAGAATCCAAAGGCAAAATTTGGAGGATATGAAAGTTCAGGTTTAGGGAGGCAGTGGGAGACAGGTGCTGTAGGCTATTTTAAAAGGTAGGTTTTGAGTTTATTTGTAAAAGAGGAGAGTGAGTCCGAGTTGTGGATGTTCGGAAGGAGGGAGTTCCAGAGGGTTGGGCAGCAACAACAAAGGCTCTGTCCCCTATAAGGTGCAGTGCTTAGTCCTGGTGATGGGGGTCAGAAGGTTGGCGTCAGATGATCTGAGTTGGTGTGTGGGGGAGTTGCGTCGGAGATGGTGTGAAACCATGTTGAAATTTCAGTTGAACAGACAAAACATTATTGGATTATTGTACAACCCGGGCTGCTGGGTTGATCATACAACCCAATGTGCTGGGTCACAGTAACCTTGTGCTGGGTCGGGGCAAGTTCTAGCTAACCTGGTAGAGTATGCGCCCAGAATAGGCTAAGTCCTCTGCAGCGGCTCAGTGTTAATTTGGACCCTTGGCCCTTTGAAGCATGTCATCCTCCTTTTTTTCCCCCTTTTTCTGTCAGTCTACCACTGTCCTATCAGTTAAGGAACAAAGAATGCCAAAAACAAAAACAAAAAAAATGTGCTGGGTAATGTTTGGTTGTACAATCAACCCAACTGTATAGGCTGATTGTACAACCAAACTTATGGTAGTTATCATTCTTTGGGGTTAGATAACCCATAGTTTGAATTATGTTTTTTATTAATTTTTCTTCTTATTTTTCACCTATTATAACTGATATGTGTATTACACTGCTGCTGACCAACTTCCACAGTGTCACACATATTTAGAATTATTTCCAGCCTTCTCTGCTTTATATTCATTTCTGTTTTACTGGACAATATTAAAAGAGGAGAATTTCTTGAGTGAAAAGCAATAATAAAAGTGGACAAACTAAGAATCTTCTCAAGTAATCAGTGAATTTTCACTTTTAATGAAAATAGTACATCATTATCCATGTAAGCAATCTTACAGTAAGAGAGCTAATGCACTGCTAAGGCAGACAAATAAGCACAGCACTTATTAAGGTAAATACTGTTTCTGGGATTTTGCAAACAAGTGTTTTTGGCAAGATTGTCCAGTACGTTAAAAACTCTGCACATGTCCAGTACCAAAGAAAGTGGGTTTGTTAAACCGGTTTTTAGCTACCCTCCCCGTTTCCCCTTTATTTAGATATAGAGTATATCTCAGCAACTGCAAGGCCCATATGAATAATAAAAACTAAACATAAATAAAATGGAAGATGAACTTGGGAGCTGTAAGCATCAGTATGGCTCAATCAATCAATAAACCAATCAGACTTTATTTATTTAGCACTTTTCATACAAGCAAAACTGTCACACAACTCATTAAAACAGGGAACTGAGGAAACACTACCATAATGCTACCAGAGGCCAATGAAACCAATAGATAAAAAACAAAAAACAAATATAAAAGAAATCATAAGTAAAATACATAAATGAATACAATGCTCTGAATAGTTGATAAAATGTGAATTTAAAATACATAATTTAAAAATTAATAAAAAAAACAAAACATAAAAGGATAGTATAATAAGTAATAGATAATGTTAAAAAATGTTAAATGTTAAAAATCATAAAATAATGTAGCATATAGTAAAATAGACTAAAATGTTTAAATAAATAGTCATGCTACTAGACCAGATTAAATGAAGGAACAAGACAGAAAAATGGAAATTGGTGCCTTCTTAGGAAAGAGAATGACTTTTGTTAAATTTTTGAGTAAAATGTGATAGCCCAAAAAGATTCAAACATATTTGAAATTATCTGATATAATGCAGGTAAGCCATGCTTAACAATAGACAACCTCTGCCCATTAGGGCTTGTTTGTTCCACATTGGCCTAATTAGTGCCATTTTTTATCTAATTGAATAGTAAGGCAAACTACAGCTTTTAGAATCCACATTGAACCAAACCTTTTCTGGCACAGCGTCAACAAAAACATTTAAAGTCTCATAAAAGTTGTGTATGTTTCAGGGTCTGACGTTGGACTGCAATAAAGTATAACATTATTGCTTTTATTGTATCCACTCCATTTTATTGCACATACGTCTGACAATGTGTCTACAGAATGTGACTGATGGGTGAAGACTGTCCTAACACTCCTCATTCTCATAAGTGTTAAATATGCAGTTATATAGTAGCTTGAGCAGCTTTTATTTTTGAAAAAAAGAATCTCTAACACATTCTTCAGTTGCTGTTGACTAGTTGTCCTTTAACTTCACAGTTGAGCATTACTCTTTCTAGACAGAGGTATACAGGTATACACAAAAACTAGGAAATAATTGCCCAATTTTGTCTTTTTTTTTCTTTTTTCGGACAGTGGAAAAAGAGAAAACTCAGCCCACATATTCATGTTCATGAATGTGAAAAGATAGAGCAGTGCACGCTTACACACTCACGCAGCAGGACAGACCTGCAGCTAACCCAGTGCGGGCCCTTTACTCACATCACAGAGCAGGTAAATTAAAACATTTTCATCATGAGGATATTTGTCATTTTAAATGCACAGAAAAATTTACAGCCACTTTAGAAGATGACACAGATTATAGACTGAACTGTACTGAGTAACTGTTTGGGCTTTGACATGTCAAAACTGCTGTCAAACTGTCTGGGACACGCCAGGCTGACAGGTTCTCCCTCACCTGGCGCTGAAGCCGTAAGCGCTTGGTTGGCTCTCGCTCATCTGATGCTAACACTGCAGTGTCAGTCTCATCTGTGATGTGATCTTCCTGTTGATCCATGTGTTTACAGTCTGGTTGACTTGTTTCAGTCCAGCTGACCCCACCTTTGTCTTCTAAATCTTTCTGACAGGATCTGATGTAAATAACACACAAAACTGTGACCCAGCAAGACTGTAAAAAGAAATATATTTATTAAATTTTACTCAAATATTGGGTCTAAAAATTGAGGCATCATCATGACTGGCACCATATATAATTGTAATATTTAGTAAAAAAAAAACATGTTTAGCATTTATACATATTATTTTGCTCATAGTGTGTGCTAAAATATACCTGTATTCATTCTCTCTCCAAGGCACTCTGTTTTAGTGTGGAGCATAAGTTTTTTACCCATTTCCCACCAAAAGTAGCGTGTGCACACATTTTTTTCAAATACGGGTAAACCAGCTCAACCTAGGCAGTTGACTGCATTCCCATTGCCAGTTAACACATCACTGCAGCTGACAAGTCTGCTGCAGTGCAGACAAGTCAAGTCAGCTTTTGTGTGTGCGTGTGTGTGTGTGTGTGTGTGTGTGTGTGTGTGCGTGCATGTGTGCGTGTGGCGGTTGTTTTGTTGGTGTGTCCGTGTGATGTCACAGACAGGCAGGAGAACAGGTAAACCGACTGCAGCAGAAACAGAGGTCTGTAGAAACTTTTCAGTGGTTTCTTCTATTTATATATCTCTTACTTAACTCGGTGCAGATGTATTAGAATCAGTGTTTTAGAGCTGCTTAGGAGGAGACGAGCGGTAATTGGCCTAGTGAGAGCATGTCATTGCATCCCCCCAGTAAAGGAGCTGAAATTACTTTTGAAATTATTTTTGTGTTCCCATCAGTGCTGACCGGAGCTGGAGGCAATAAAAACCTGTGTCAGTCATTTAACCCAGGTGTGAATGACGATTGTACGCATTCCCATTGCAATGAAAAGCCAGATATTAGCAGATGTTAGTTTTTTGTGAAGTGGGAATGAGGTTTTAGTCTCTTCAAGCCCTCCTTCCTGCTGTTATTGTATAAGAGGGGTGACTTAAGGAGAGTAAAGTGGCATATTGTACTGAAAAATCAGCCTCTAAACTGAAATCTGCACATTTGGACTTGTTCCAGCAAAAATATGATCCAAAATCGAGGAGACATTTCCAACGACAACCAAATTTGCATGTTTCGCCTATGTTAGCACGTAGCTACATGTAGCAGTGTAGGCTATGTAGTCTAAACACTTGCAGTAGCGTGCCTGGAACACATGAGCAAGGAGTAATCCATAGGGAGCGAACATCATCTGGTCTAAGTTGAAAAAATAATTAGAAATTGATTCAGAACAGTCTCAAGTCCATTTTTTTTTTTTTTTTTGCTCACAGGTGTGAAGAGGTTCTTTCAAAACCCAATTTTAGGTTCTAAAAACTTTCTGAGAATCCAAGAGAGTCCAACCAATGCAATGTTTTGCAATGTCGTAACGTTTTCTTTCAAATACCAGAGTGTTGTTCTTGAAGTACAGTCAGCATTCTCAATAAACATCAAACATTTGCATTTGTATTTTAAAAATGGTCTGTGACCTCAGGCCTCAATAACATGTTCTGAATGTTGCTTTGCTAAATTGTCTTTCTTTGCTCTCATGTAACATTGTGGGAATGTTTTATAAGAAGAACATTGTATGATCTGTCACTCAGAATGTGCAGTTATATGTCTTAATCGGCATTTAACCTTACAGGGACATCATTTGAAATTATAAACATCCTTAAAACATTCCTTGAACATTAGATTTAATTTTTTCTTTAAAATATTATTACAACTTGTAGTTGCCAATGTTGTGGGGACGTTCCCTGGACAGATCCCCAGCAGCAGTGACTGTAAGCAGGCTTGATAAGGCCACCTGTGCCCTGTAAAACAGAGTGAAGTCTTATCTCCACTTTTATCAGTGAAATGTCTCACAAAATAGGTTTTTCATAAACTTCGTTTTTGTGTTTGTTTGTGCTTTTTGTTTCCACCTGGTTTATTGATGGTAGTGGTGATTTTGCTCTTTGTTCACCAGTGTCATTGTGCTTGCTGGCAGCCTGGGCTGAGGAAAGAGGGGGAGGGCTCAGCAGTCTGAGTTCCTCTGGCTGAGTGATCAGACTCTGGTGACAGAGTGAGAATTTGGGAGCATACAGTTCATCCTAGAGAAAGAGCGATATGGATTCTGACTCACCTGTAAATATTCTGACATTTATATGTTGATATTAGTCTGTTAGAATCAGGTTTACATTCCCTTTTTTGGTTTACCACACCTACCCATCAGGATGGGGCCAGGATAGGTTGTAAGAAGCCACCTGGGCATTGATTGCGGTGAAGAGATTGTCAGAGGCAGCTTGCTGTGAGGCTGTAGTTCTTTTTAGTTGTTTCTTACCTCAGTTGCTTTTTGTTTTTTGCTTTTGTTTATCGGGACTTTTGTTCTTCCCAGTTTCAATTGTGATTTTTGGTTAACACTTTGAAACCTGAGCAAATTGCCTTAATTTCTTTCACAAGCGTGGGAAGAAAGCAATGAGCAATTTAACAAGAAATGACCCAAACCTTGGCAAATTCTTTTTACAAGAAAAACATTCATTCTGACAAATAAAGGCCTGTCTCAGTTAGAAGCCTGGTCTGGTTACCATGAAGTTGATTTTTATAGAAGTTCTTTGGATATATAAAACCATGTTGTTGGCAACCTGCTGGAGTTAACGTTGGTAAGCTCCTTAGATTACACATGCAAATTTAAATGTTTAAACTTTTTTTTAACAAACACAAATTTAGCTCAGTAAGATTCTCCACAATTTCATCATTCAGTTAATTTTGCTGAAACCAGCACCAAAAAGAGAGCATTAGTAAACAAGTAAGAGATTGTTAAAAAAAAATCTATTCATAACTATTATAATTATATATTTTAAATTATTTTACAGAATTATTATAATTTTGAGCTGTTTTTATTTGTAATTTCTCAATTATATTTATTTATTTATTCATGTATATATTTATTTTTTACTTTGGCTTTATCGAGGGGTTTCTAATTTCTAGATAAACTTTTTTGTACTTTTCACAGATTTCTTGCTAACTTCTGGGTAATGTCTTCTTGTGTTGCTCATGACCTTCTTCACGTTGTTTTTTTTTTTTTTTTTGGAAATAAATATTTTGATTGTATTTCCCATCTTTGCTGTGCAACAATTTTGTGTGAAAGGAATTAGAAGCCCATCCTATGTAGATGCCTGTCCCAAAAATAAACCCATTGAGTTCAGTGATTTTAGCAAATAATAGCCGGGGCTGTTAATTGAAGTTTGTTCATCTCTGAATCTGTGACAATATTCTGATCAGATAACTTAGGTAAGCTATAATTCCTGTTTGTAGTTCGCAAAAATGTCCTGTTTGCTTTTGAAAAATCTTATACATATATTATAAATATTGCAAAAATAGTATTATTGATGTGTTTTCATTTGTGTATTGCACAGATTAGTATATTATAAGTAATGGATCATTGATGTCATTCTATCTGTTTTTCATCAGCTGGCAGAAAGTGCAGCCGTCGCTGCTGGAGAAATTAGTGATAATATATCTAACAAAATGTTTTTGTGAGCTCCTACAGCTTAATGATAATTATAGCTTTTCAAGACCTTTCAAGAAACTGACTTACAGACAGATTTACCTATCTGTCACCTGTGCATTTCATTCATGCGTCCGGTTAACTCAGCCAAGACACTGTGCGTCATGTCATCCTGAATTTTATGGAACAGAAAAATGATTTACACACTGTTATGCAACACAGTTGTGTTTCTTTTACCCAATGATGGACAGCTGACTTCATAAACAACAATTATCTATTAATTTTTATCTTTCGTGTTTTGTTGTTGGTACGTGACCAGGCATCACTTCAAACACTACTGTCCCAAATTTCGACCATTCCAAAATTTAGGTCATCCCGCTGACCTACTTTTTTTTTAAATCACTCAAACTTTTTTATTGTTTCTACACTTGGCATGTGTTGTTGTAAAGTGCCAATAAAGCATATTCACTCCAAGTTAGATCTTTTTATGTGTTATTGTTTTACAACATTGAACCACGTAACATTTATAAATATATGATTTTTTGACGCTTAAAAATCTGAAAGACTCTAAACGGGTCTCTTTAAATTTATCTAAATTCAAATTAAATATAAAATACAAAATAACTGACTGCTTAAGTGCTTACCACCCTCAAGTCAATGTAAAGCAGAAGCACCTCTTTTAGAAATGACAGCTGTGTGGCTATGTGTGTAGCCTATGTAAGTTTTTGCACATTTGGACATTGTAGATTTGACCTATTCTTCCAAGTTATCTTCATAGACGGGTTCATATGATATCCTACAAAAATGCAAACACAACAATTTGTATGATAACTTACAAATTAGCGCCCCCCAAATGACGGTGCGGTCTCTACATACAATTACCTAATTAAAGTAAAGTTATGAAGGTTAGGTTAAGGCAAGTAAAGTTACTGTGGTTTGGTTAAGGAAAAGAAACATGGTGAGGCTGTACCTTAAAATGACTCCAAGTTCGCTCAAAGCTCACACAGTTATGAACACGTGTTTCCATGGAATCATCCTTGGCGAAAGTCTGAGTTGTTGTAACCCATCCATCACCTCTACCTGCCTCCTTACAAGACTGCTCATGACAGCTTCCTTGTTTACTCCTGTCAGCGCACTGGTCTCATAATCGCAGCTTTTTAAAACACGTGTGTGAATTTGGGTGAAATTATTTTTGTAGGAAAACAGTTTATGAGAACAGGCTGTTTCTTTACCAAACTAAGTTAACATCAAATTTTACCAGCAACTCAGATTGATTATGCAACACGTTCTCATCCGAACTCGTCACATGGTGCCGCTCTGTCAGGGACCTTAAGTGTCTAGTTATTATGTCTTGGATATTTTTCTGCATCCGCTGTTTATATTCCAGGATCCCTTACCATGATGTCAACAAATATTATGGCAGGATGACACTGCATGGTCCTTATGTTTACACAACAGCACGGACCATCACAATTGTTGGGATTAGGCAACAGAGTTACAGATGGTTAAGTTTAGGCAAAAGAGGGACATTGTAAGGTATAGGGAAACACACACACATTCATGTGGTAAGCAAACTCCAGACTCCCTCACTAAAGTCAGTTGTTTGTTGATCCCATCCAACTCCCCACACACCCGCAGTGTAAGCAGATTAACACTCCTTACATCATGTGGTTACCTGATGCTCTTCTTCAGTGTTTCATGCGCATGCGACCGGTTCCGTATGGCAACTGTCATCTGACGTCAACCAGCCGCGATCCGGTTGGATGCGGAAGATGGCTTTTTGCAGTGACAGAGTGACGAAGGTACGAAGCAGGTACTACCATGGCACCCCCAGAATTTTTCCCAATGGGTAGCTAGATCAAGCCATTAAAAACACACCAAAAGCCAAAACTAAATCTCAGAAGTTCAATTTTGCAGTACAAATGAATATGATAGTTGTCAATATGAAAAGTTAAAAATTCACATGCTGATGTACTCTGGTTTTCTACTTCTTTTACTCAATGTTACTAATTAGCTGATTTGCATTGTCTAATTTGGTACAGTCAACATTTTGAAGTCCTGTTTAATGTGCTATGTATCTCCTTGTGTTGGGTGATTCATATTTCTTCAAATAGGCCTGTTGTCCTTTTCCTCAGAAAGACAAATGTAGAGCTGTAATATGAAGGACTACATTTATTGTAAGGACCAATATATATTTTTGGGGAAGAAGCCGTCTCAGGTTTAAGGAAGACTCATGAGTACCCATGAACCCATTTTCATTCAGGTATCTTGAGGTACGGACCTCTCAGAAAATGGCCATGCCAGTTGTACCCAACTAGCCCAACTTTGGAATGTAATTTACCCACTTAACAACAATCTATGCCGGCATGGTTTTTACCAGTGGATGCCGTAGGTTTTTTTTTGTTTTACAAGATACCACTACCTTTGCTTAAAAAATGAGCTGCTAAACAACTGGTGAATCACCTGGGCAACAGTTGCTATATATATTCAGTCTTAAATCCTGTGACTCAGTCAGGGTCTCTCATGCAGATGGTGTTTTTGCATATTTACAACTGTTTAATGATTGACCTTTGCCTGTGAGAGATATTCAGTGCCTTAGAAATTGGATATCATTCCCATGATTGCTGCTTTTCTCTAAACATAGTACTGGTTGGAATGTCCCTTTTACTTTTGAGAGGAAAATGACAAGCCGGGTATTTTGTATGCTTTTACAATAGTTTATTTTCCATACTTAAAGTTAGATCAATTGCAGAGACCTGGTTTAAGACTTCTTCTATAAAGCAATGTCAGCAAATCTTTATTACATCCCCTGTGTGATTTAAAGTCAATATATTCCCCATAAAATAAAAAGTTCAAGGGGGGTAATTTTTATGGGCACTGTGCAAAGAATACCTTGTCCAAACAGGGTGTGCCCTATCTCTGAGAAGAACAAGCATCTTCCCTCCTTACCGGCATTGTAGGATGATGATGATGATGCATACTGTAGCTGTCTAATAAAGTTTTTAAGAGGCCAAAGGGCAGTAAAAGTTAGTGCATGGCGCAATCACATTTTACATTTCAGAATGATTCTCTTTTTATAAGCAAGTGTCTCTGAACACTGACCCCATAAAAACATTAAGTATTGGTTAATTTTTTTTTTTTTTCACCCGATTTTCCCCTCCCAATTGTATTTGGCTGTAGCATAAAGAGCGGTGGGCTGGACGGTTTGTGTCACTACTGCCATCATCTTCTTGGATATCACACAAGGAGAAGCTGGAGGAGTCCTGAGAATTACCAGCGCTGAGGGAATTCTCATCTAGTCTTCTCTTTTCAAATTCGGAGCCACTTATTGTCTTCTTCATCATCCATTTTGTCGTCCAAAATGTCCACATCCGAGGCGACGACTGCAGTGTCTTATGCCTGTGACACTCATTCCACAGTGTGTTCAGGCCCAAACTGCCTCGTCTCTCCCGATGACTTCAATGCCATCCTGAGCCTGGTGATGAGTGTGGTGCTCACTGTAATGCTCGCCATGGTCATGTTTGCAATGGGCTGCACTGTGGATTCCAAAAAGCTGTGGGGCCACATCAGGAGACCCTGGGGCATCTTCATCGGCTTCCTCTGCCAGTTCGGCATCATGCCTTTCGCGGCCTTTGCCTTGTCACTGGCCTTCCGTGTTCTGCCTGTGCAGGCTGTTGTCATCATCATTATGGGCTGCTGTCCTGGAGGCTCCAGCTCCAACGTTATCTGCTATTGGTTGGATGGAGACATGGACCTAAGGTAAGACAAGCTGGAGCAACAGTGGTTGTTTGAGGCTCAACTGATAATTTGTCAAGCTATTTGAAAAGCCTCTCCACCTATGTAAAAGGGTTAGACATAGGTTAACAATAATGACCAATAAGGCAATTCAGGTGAAATACTTGCTGATCACAGTACAAGTGAGAACCATGTGAGTAAGCATTCTCAGGACTTTGCTTGTTGGACAAACACTGTACATATTTTCTCCTCCTCAGCATCAGTATGACAACCTGTTCCTCAATCCTGGCCTTGGGGATGATGCCTCTCTGTCTGCTAATTTACACCTCCACCTGGACTTCAAGTGACACCATCCAGATCCCATATGACAGTATTGGTAAGTAGGCACTTATGGGAGAAAAGTAACTCATGAAACTAATAATATATCTGAAAAAATTGCAGACTCTTTCTAAGGCATAAATGGTTTATTCAAAGGGCTTCCACACCTGCTGTTTTATTGTGTTGTTCAGTCACGTTGCACTTTTGTGCCAAACACACTGCACAGGTGTATTATAGTCCTATGACATCTATGTTTCCTCAGGTATCACTCTGGTGTCCATACTCGTCCCAATTGCTCTGGGAATGTATGTGAAAAGCAAGAAGCCCATCTGGGCAAAAAAGATCCTCAAGGTAGGAACCCATGTAAATGTTTCTGTAAAGAATGACATCTAAACCATACTCCAGGGTTTTTGAGATTTTGATATTTGATCAAGGGATTTTTTGTGACATTTACATTTTGTGTGCGCAGGTAGGATCCATTTTAGGCTTTGCTCTCATCATCATCATAGCTGCGGTTGGAGGAATTCTCTACCAGTCATCCTGGATCATTTCTCCCGCCTTATGGATTATTGGAACTATCTACCCCTTCATTGGTTTCAGCCTGGGCTTCCTCTTGGCCCGCTTTGCAGGTCAACCCTGGTACAGGTAGGGTGACAGCACTAAAGTTGAGATATACTGGTAATAATTTTGTTATATTAAGGGTGTACCTTGATTGCGTTATCTAAATTTAAATTTCCTTAAGAGCTTGGTACTTCACAGTGACAAGAACGTATGGCTTTTATAGAGATTTTAATCTTTTGTGTTGAGCGATCACATTTTTAGGGGCTTACGGTTCTTGAAAACTCATGAAAATTAGCATGCACATCAAAACTGAAAAAAAAAACCCCACTAAGTTCAGTAGTAATTTGGCCTGGGCAAGGCCAGTGGGCTCTCCAGCACCCCAAAAACACATGCCACATTTGGGATGAGTTCTTTCAACAACAGAATCTGAATGAGTTTAAAGGTTTGCCGCATACCTCAAATCCTGTCAGCATCGCAAGAAAATACAGCTATTGGAGGTATGTGTGTTTAACGGGCTCCATAGTGCCCCCTAATGCAAGGAAGGCTTTAGTCTGGACAATGTTGCTCTGATATTCAATAAATTTAGGAGGCAGATTGCACTTATCATTTCTTACATATTTCCCATCAGCTTATACTAGCTCCGCCCTCCCGGAAGTCAACCATTTTGAGTTTTGTGCATTTTTCCTTTATTTAACACAATAATGTCTAATAGATGGTTCATCAGATTCATTTTAAATTTGGGTGGTATAAATCTCCAAATGATGTCACTCTAAATTGCAAAGCAATTTTCTGTAGCCTTAATGATGATGTCATATGTTATGTGAGATCACACTATTTTAAGCACTATACAGGTATGGAAAAAATTCAAGGATTCAACAGATCCACTTTAAAGTTTGGCATTAGAATATTAAGACCTTCACAATGCCATCTTGTAAGCATTTGTGTTTTTGGGAATGGCATGTCAGTGGTGGCGTATTGAATTTTGATGTTTCGACATGACACAGAAAGCTGACACAGACAGCTGTTGTAACTTGACTCGTTCAGTCTGCTCCAAATTTCACATACTGGATAAGAGTCCAGGCTTGAAAACATCTCCATTCCCATACAGACTCCAAGGCAATAATTCATTTTCTAGCACCAGATAGTGGATATAAGAAGGGTTGCACATTTGCAAGCAACACCCTTAAAGAAGGAAATACCATCCCACCTCTGAGTGTAGTGCCTTACTTACTAAATGTACAGTGATATTGTTTAGCATCCTGCCAGTACCCTTGATGTGTATGTATGTGAAGCGTTATTTATCTATTCTTTTTTGATATTGCCAAAATTATAATATTGTTTAATTCAGTTTTATACATCATGAAATCAATACTGCATCAATAAACATATATACCAACTCGGGACTTACTTATGAGGTTGCTCATCCATTCCCTGCATTGTTCAGGTGTCGAACCATCGCATTGGAGACGGGTTTTCAGAACTCCCAGCTGTGCAGCACCATTGTCCAGCTGTCCTTCAGCCCTGCTGAGCTGGAGGTCATGTTTGCATTTCCCCTTATCTACAGCATCTTTCAACTAGTGATGGCAGTCATGTCTGTGGGAGGTGAGTGATGCAGACACATACGCACACAGTTAGGGATAGCACTTTGGTAGCATTTTAGAGAGAACTGGATAAATGTAGGCGACTATATGGCTAAAGTTGTCTCATCCCTCTACAAGGTCACTAAAAATGTTGAACAAAGTCTCTGTGGGCTTCAGTAAAGCATTCAGGGCAGAGCTATACCAAAAAAGAAGTGATTTGTATATATGCCTTTTCACTAAGCCCGGCTGTTTCCATGGTTTCCTTAAACCATCATAAAGTTAATTTATCACACAACTTTGACAATCAATAGAACTCCAGAATGTGTCAGATTCTGTCCCTTCTGCATAAAGGTACAATCTAGTTATTGATATTTGACACACATAATTGCAATTTGTAAATCTGCAAGAAACAATGACACAAGCAGCACAGGACGGATGCTGCTTGGCTGCAGTAAGTTCAAGGACAATGATAAAAGTAAATGGCAATAAAGTATGTGGTAAGAGGTAGGGTAGAGGTCATTTGTGCCTTGGGAAAGGGTGTTGTTGGTCCATAGCCATCACTGCTGGCAACCCAGCCCATCCTATTTCCTGTACTTCCTGCTTTTTGTCATTGTGTACAAGTAAATGAGGCTGGATCTATTTATCACCAAGACATCTGGTCCCCCCTTCTGAAGCAAACTTTGGTCCGACCGCACCTTGACAGCAGTATGACCTCAAGCGTGGACAGCTGCCTTCAAATGCTGTATTGTTCATCATACAATGATTTTCCCAAACAAATAACTGTCAGAACAAGAACAGGACTAGCCCGAGATGAAGGTTCAGAGAAAAGGTTATTCACTGAAGCCAAGTGTTGTTTTATGTCAAGATGACTGATTTGTGTTTCTGAATCCATGTTTTTTTTTTTCCTCTACAGCCTACCAGGCATACAAAAAGTATTCTGGCCGTGGCTCAGCTGATACAGACAGTGAGGCTCCATCCCTGGAAAGTGGTGATGGTGAGTTAGAGAAAAAGAAGGGACATGCTGTGGAAAATAGTGCCTTTGAGTATAACGATAATGGCAACAGCGAGGAGAAGGGTATGGACATGAAAAAGATTACCCAGTTGTGAGATGCAAATCACAGACTTTGGACTTTCAGTATAAACATCTAGGGCCACAACACAACTGAGGACAGCAGTTAAACTCAACACTGTGAATACACACTGCACTCTGCAGGCCGGAGCTGTGCACTGCAGCTCCTGTTGTCATCAACTCCAGAAATGTACAGCCAACAATTAACTCCAAGGGAGAGCGGTGTTATACTGTATACTGTTATACTGTATCATGATGTGAAGCCCTCTTTTCCTATAATTTATTCATTTATTAACATTTTCAAAAACGTTTTACAGCATTTACTTGTGTCTTCTTTACATGTTTTTTTTTTCTCAATAATCCAGACTGAATATTTGTGTAGATTAACCAAATGCAGATATTTACTTTAGTTTGTAATGGTAAAATATAAAACTGAACACAAATATATCATATTTATGTGATGTTCAAATTTATCTGATGAGACAAAGTTGTGTCAAATGGAGACAATTGTGTGTACTTTTGAGAGCTGATGTTTCACAGTTAACTGTTGACAGCTCATTCTCATAGAAATGGGTGAAACAACTTATTACACGGTGGTGGGCATGACATGCCAAATTAAGTGCTGACAATTCAAAACCAATGCCAATGCAAATTCAATAACCCTTCTTACACAGAGATTGCACTTTAGGGCCACTACAAAGGGCCTTCTTTACACTGCCTTTGTATTTTTACACAGAACCAAAGAACAGCAGCATTATGACACCCAAGTCTGTAATTTTATACAGCATGCTGGCATTGTGGAAACCAGAGAGGTGTGGCGGGTATGACATGTAACACAACAGCATTGACCTCTAGTGTAACATACACATCTGTGGCGCTTTCTAAACAATTAACATAACATGGCAAAAGGTGGGATTCCATTACAGAGTTGCATAAAACTTCCATGGGGATGGATGTTCAAAACATTAGCAGGTTTATCTCAGTTTCAGCCACCGTATTATCCGTCATTATTTCCAGTCAAAGGCCAAGTAGGCGTGTTATGCAAGCGATAATGGAAAGACAAGCCCCTTACACGTGGGAGTGTCCACATTTGAGGGATTTCTGGGAGGTGATAGTACACAATTTCACAGAGGAATTGTGGATTCAGAACTTCCAGATGATCTGCTCAACTTTTGAAGAGTTATGTGATGCAATAACACCTCTTGTAGCTGCATCATGCCCGAGGGAGACAGTTCTTACCAACAAATGCATATCCACGGCAAAAAAAGTGTTTCCATTGCAGTTTTGTGAAATCTGGCTTTTTGAATCGCCTTAATAACCACCTCATGCGAACATTAAAATTTTTGCAGTAAATTGAGTTTTTTTCAAAATTTACGTTTTTCCTTTAGGCGTATTTTATGTTCACAATTTCAATCTGCGCAATTTGAGGGTTAAAGCACCCCCCCCCCCCCCCCCCCATAACAATCATTTACTGTCCCTGTTATATGACGGCTGATATCGTCTTCTGCTTAGAGTTTAAGGAGGTACTTGATCACATTTGTTTTCCTTAATGCAGACATTTTTGGCTGCTGTTTTTCTTTGAGTTAGCTGCAAACTGCAACCAGTTGTTTTTTAAATCATCTGCAGCGAAGCACACACATAACACATTGTCTAAATGTTACACCCATGTCGCTCATGATCCCCTTATACAAACATAATTTCAAGGCTTTTACTACCTCCCGTGCCGCCTTAAAGGTGAGACCTCTCGGTCCTCCGCTTCCACGGTTGTACCTTTATACAGAACAGCGAGGTGGCATAACATTGTTGAATCCTCACCTTGAAGAGGCAGTCTAAAAGGGGCATATGAGAAACTTTTGTCCTGGTGGACATACAAAGTAGGTATAAAAAGTGAAAGTCAGCGCAGCGAATGTGCATGAAACAAACGTGGACTTTCACCCAGGTGACAGCTGTTTGTGTCCTGTGTCATGTGAAATTAAAAGCCACCATAGTTACGTGTTGTTACAGATTTATGTAACTATGCAAAGTCCTGTAGGTACATTATGTAAGAATTCAAAGTACGTAAGACCTGTACACAGTTCTTTTCCTAAACCTAACCAAGTGTTCTTCTTTCCCTAAACCTAACCAAACTGCAACTGTTTCACAATGGAATTGCAACTGTTTGTAATAACTTTGCATTGGCATTGTTTTTTGTTACCAACATGTAATTTTAACACTTTTTGTGCCCACGACCTTATGAGTTTGCGTCCATTTCATGTATTTCTGTGACACTGTGTTGCAACAGAGCTTAAGGTTTTTATGTTTTTAAAAAAAGATTATGTATTTTTTGTAATTCTGATTCTCTGTTTGGATGTGGCAGATGAAATTACAGACAAGCTCTGGCATTTGACTCTGGTTAGTCTTGACTCTAGTCTGGGTTCTCTGCTATTTCAGTTTTTCTGTACCTTATTTATACTGTCAGTAAAGAGAAGTGGGATAGGACACAGCTAATTCTTGGCATTCTGAAAAATGTATGCTTCTTGTTTTACTCATCCATCAAAACTGAAGAAGCTGGGATGTACAGTAATGCCAGTATATTTATGAGACATATTGACACTTAAGCTAATTGCATTAACAATGTGCATGAACAAAATATTTTGCTTTCCTATTTACCTCTTTGTTTAAGAAATGTGCCTTGTAAAAACCTATATCGTCTATGTTTTTGTAACAATTCATATTGTGAATATGAGTGCTAGTATTCAACCTAATAAACATATGAATATTTGTTAACTTAACAATTATGCTGTAAATGCTTATTTGATGAAGTAGTGATGATTGGGAGAATATAGGGATTTTTTTTAATATTTGAGAAAATTTTAATTACTCAAATGACAATGACCTTATGGCCTTCTGTTCATCTTCTCATGTGACTGTAGTAAAATTTTAACATTTACAGGCCACACCGTCCCAGTAGAAGATCAGAGGCATATTGCTTTTCCAATCATAAAATAATCACATTTAGTTCCTACAGCTGTTCAGAGTCCAAGCTGTGACAACAAAAGTACGTCCACAGTCACAAAGTATACAAAAGTGCTGTCGTTGGGTTAATTATGGTGGTCAGCAGGAAAATAAATTGGCATGCCAGTGATGAAACAGCTGAGCCAAAGATACACTTCAAGCTCAACCAACACCCTTCCCCTCACATACTTGCCCCTCCTCCCGTTGAGTGCACTGCTGATGCCTTCACTTGTTCATGAAAATAGTAGGAATTCTCAACTTCCAAATGACAATGATTGCAAAAATATGTATTTCTCCCCATTTTCAGACTAGATTGAATTTAGTGAACAATGCCATGCTGAATCTGCATTGAAACTCCAGCTATGATTAATGAATTTTACAAAATAATAATTTAAGTCTACTAGAAGTCTACTAGAAGTACTGCAGGCAGACATACTAATCTTTATCACCTGCCCTGATCTGTGGGACCCAATCATGGCTCAGTGTAATGAATTAAGTATTTTAAGGGTATTGATACGAAGATGGTATTTTCTCTGTTTTTTCTGGAATCATTTCATCGTCTGGGCGCCGATGCATTTTTGGGGGGTGACATGTGGCAGGTGATAGGTGCACCAGTCAGGGACCCTACAAATATATGTACCTGTAGGAGGAACAGAGGTTCCGCTGTTGGTTTGTGCCGGTGGAATGAGGCAGGTGCACACCTCATTCCACACAGGCGTGCAGAAGGCACGGGCTGCAGGAAGACAGGTAGGCGAATTTTGTTTGTTTGTAGGTGAGTGTTGGTTGATGATGTCGTGTTTAGCACGCATTACATTTAATGTTTTTATTACTTTCAGACCTGTTTCCTCGCTGGGTTGAAGGCGGCTGGTAGTCGGTAGGGAAGTTTATCACCGACGTACCAGGTATTTTAAAGTTGGTCGTAGCTTTCATATTTTAATTGGTGTGTATTTTAATACGTTTTTGTAATAAAGTGTTTTTAAATTGTTGATGTGTTTCCTTGCAGAGCATCAGTGGTCCATACGCTGCTCTTGCCGGGAATAATTTGTTTTGGTTCGTTTTGTTTCTTTCGGGTTTTTTTCCTATGTCTAGTCCGCCCTGACAAGTGAGCCGGTACCGGGCAAAAAAGAGATGGGTTTGCCCGTCAGGCGGACTAGTTTCTTTTCTTTTCTTTATTTATGTTTGTTTGTCTTTTTCTTGTCAGTTGCTTCCCCCTCATCACCAGTACCCAGCTTACTCCCAGTCAGGCTGCCAGAGAGGGCCTGAGGTGTGAAAAGTGTGCAGTGAGTACATTCACGCGTGTAAATTCTGAGTGAGAACTCTTGGAGTGCAAATTCATAGTGTGCAGTGTGCTGTGAAAAGATTCACGTGTGTAAACTGTGTTAACTCTTTCGAGTGCAGACCTAAGGATTGCAGTGCATTGGTGTTATTGGAAACTTATCCCCCCCCCTTTCTGTTAGCATAATTGGGAGTAAAGCTGGGACGCGGGTAATGTGAGAGAAATTGATTTGTAAACTGAGCTTTTGTAATAAATATTTGCTATCACTTACCTCTGTGACTGTCCTTTTTAAAAGACTAGTACTTGTAACAAATATGTGTATGTGTAACAAATAGTTTACATGCTTTAATAAAATCCAGTATCTTCTTAAGTCCTCATTGAATTCATTTATTTTTTTGTCTCTTAAACAAAAATAAATGTTCAGCATTTTTTTTTAACCTATAGGGACTGTTTTGCATGCTTTTCATTCTTCATTTTTTGATAACTTTGGCTGTGTTCATGCACATGGCGTATGTATCGGCAAGATTGTGTATTTCTGTTTAATCTTGAAAACTGTACATTCATACTGTTAAGTGCAAAATGTCCATTTGACTCCACAGCCACCAAAGCATAAAACATGCATTGTATTATTTTTGGGTGTCATTCTAGGCTTTTGCCTTGGAATTTGTCATTTTTACTATTTTCCACCTGATAACATATTTAGCATATGGAGGAAATACTTGCTGTTTCTACTAGATGCACTGTCACAGTCTATGTTGCTGCAAATCATTAACATATCCTAGACTGTGATAGTAATAATGAAAAATAAATACATTTAAAAAATAAATAAAAATCTACTTTGCATGTAGTATATTGAAAATAATTCATTTTTAGTGTTGTTGGGTTGTTGATTTTTTTCACTAAAAACATAGTGGCATCATGACAAAAACCTGGCATTTCAAAGGTTAAAATTCTGAAAATTAATGACTATTTTAGGTTTTGAGTTAACTCTATGAAAGTAAAAAACCATATTGATGTATACAAATTTTTATTGCCTGATTTTGAAAAGCGCATTTTGTGCACGGAGCAATATGAGTGTGCATATAATTTTAAAGTGGGCCCTAAGGGTTAATAAAATTCGATATCCTCTTATGCTTCATTTTCTATTAATTTTCAGTAACTTGTGATGATTCTGCTTGTGTATGTTCTCTCTCTGTTCTCTGTTCTCCTGCAGGGCGTGTGTGTTGCAGGAGGTGCTGCTGGCTCATCAGCAGCATCAGACAAGGACACCTGTCTCCACTCAGCTCATCTACCTGCCTATATGAGCCTGCTCTTCCTTCCACCACTCTGCCAGATGAGTCCACAAAGTCTGGCAGTGCTCTCTTTACATTCAGTGTTCCTCCAGGATTTTTTTTTTTGAGTGGCTTATTTTCTAGTTATGTTGCCAGTTTTGCGGTGTTTCTTGGTTGCTCCTCAGCGCTCGATTTTTTTCCATGTGCTCAGCCTGTGTCCTCCACTCACCTGTCTCCACTGCCTGCTCCTTTGTTTTTCTTGTGTTCAGTAAACTCTTTTCATCCACATTTACCCACGTCAGTCTCTGCTTTGGGGTCCAAACAAAATCAAAACCTAACTTACTTGATAACATTTTTAAAAAGTTAACAACTAAGAAGAGCATAGCTTTCACACTTCAATGTGAATTTCAAAACCCAGAAAGTGGCCAAGTTCCCACAACACTGGCCAATTTACCTACAAGTTGCAGTGATGTTTTAAAGAGAACATTTTAATCTAATGTTCAAAGAACATTTTAAGGATGTTTGTCATTTAACAGAATTTTCCTATAAGGTTAAATGCTAACTGAGTCATAATGTTATGACTGCAACATTTTGAGGATGTTTTAGGTGATGTTGAGACTTGACAAATTATACAATGTTCTTTTATAAAACATTCCCAAAAAGTTACATGAGAACAAAGGAAGAACATTTTCAAAGCAACATTCAGAACATGTTATTGAGGACAAAGATTACAGAACTTTTTTACTTTGAAAATGTAATGTTTTTTTGATATTTTTTGATATATCTATCTCTTCAAACAAATCATATTATATGTATTTGTACCCCTTATTAACAGCTCTTACCATAAAAATTACTTAGTTGTCTTTTTTATTTGCTTTGTCTTATGCTAACACACTAATGCAAACCTACTAATCAGAGCACTACAGTTCAGAAATCAGACCCAATCTCAGTCTTGTCTGTTGCCGATTATGAACGCCACTCGAAGATATATTTTCTTACTTCCCTTTTCTGTAGAGGTTTGTGCAACGTAAGCCCTTCAACGTTATTTTCAGGACTTTCCGATGTAGAAGTAACAATTTACGAGGCGACCCTGAATGCGACAGCAGCGCGTTCACAGAGAGACCGTGAGAGGAAGAGGAGCAGCCGGGGTCTCGTAAGTAACAAATTATTGTTTACTACAAGTTTTCCCGAATATAAAATGCCTGTCACGCAATTTTAAAGATTTGGAAACAATTTGCCACAGAAACATAGGCTGCTTTATCCTTATTTGCATCGAGTAACGTTGCAATCTGTAAAGAAGCTCTAAAAAAGTTCATTTCCTCGTCTTCAACATTAACGTTATCACCGCGTTTGTGCTTTAATATGTCAAAACAACACACCGACAGGATGTGACCATGAAGTCAAAACTTACATTTATTGAACCAAGTAACGTTAAGGTCCTAAATACACATCGTAGGTGTTCCCCTGGAAACGGAGCCGTAAATTAACGGTTCACATTCCTCCTGAAGTGCTTGTTACGCTGTTGACTGTCATTAGTAACGTTAACTTAGCTACCCAGCTAGCAGGGAACGTTCCCACAACACTGGCTAACGTTACCTATAAGTTACACCAATGTTTTAAAGCAAACATTTAAATCTCATGTTCAGAGAACGTTTTAGGGATGTTTATGCTTTCACATAATGTTCCTGTGAGATTAAATGCCGACTAAAACATAACGTTTTGGCTGCAACATTCTGAGGATGTTTTGGGGATGTTGAGAGGTGACGGATCATAGAATGTTTTTTTTACAAACGTTTCCACAATGTTACATGAGATCAAAGGAAGAACGTTTTCAAAGCAACGTTCAGAGAATGCTATTGAGGACTGAGATTACAGACCTTTCTTTAAGATAAAAGTGTAATTTAATGTGATATACTAATAAACAACGAAAAATAATCTTTTTTTTATGTTTAGAGAATGTTGCTCAAACTTTAGGAAGAACGTTCTGGGAACATAAAGAAAACTAAAGAAAACTTACCGTTCGCTGAACGTTTCACCGGAACTTGCTTGCTGGAGAGATGCCTCGTGCAGATTTAACCAACGTAAGCAAGACAGATGCTTAAGTATGTGTCTGAGTAATTCAGAGAGTTAAGTAAAAGTGACTCTCTTAATAAGGTTGTTTGAAATATTTAGAGTTAACTTAGGAGAAACTCTCTAATATCAGTCCTCATTTTGAATGCCGCTTTTAAAATGTTCTTCCTTTGTTCTCATGTAATGTTGTGAGAATGTTTTATTAAAAAAAAAGAACATTCTATGATCTGTCACCTCTCAACATCACCAAAACATCCTCAGAATGTTGCAGTTGTAACGTTATTAGTCAGCATTTAACCTTATAGTAGCATTATTTGACATGATAAACATCTTTAAAGCGTTCACTGAAGATTAGATTCAAATGTTTTCTTTAAAACATTATTGCAACTTGTAGGTAACATTAGTCGATGTTGTGGGAATGTTGCCTGCTAGCTGTGTTTGTGTCTGTTAGGCTGAGCTGTAATGTAAAGTTAGTGAGAGGAAGCCTCCCCAGGTCTAAAGGGACACATTATTTGTTAAGTTGCTGTGATATCACAGCCAGCATGAAAATATGTTGGATATAAAAAACATAAAAGTAATTTGGAGTGAGTAGAGAATGCGCGTGTTTGTGTGCGGTGGGATTTCTTTGCTCTGGTGAGTTAAACCGGTACTGGAATCTTCATTCAGACTGTTGTTGCTGTAAGATGAGTTTACAGTGACTCACTGAAGTATTACCTCACACTAATGTGGCACATCCTGTTTCAATCACTGACACTTGTATTCACCAGGGTTCCCACAGATCCTTAAAAAGTCCTAAAAGGCATTCAATTTGTTTATCTAAAAATAAGGCTGGTTTTAAAATTTCTTAAAACAGTCTTTCCGATGTCTTAAAATACTAAGACATTGGGAGAAGGATTTTTTTTTTATTGTGGAAAAATCATGGGATTAGTAAAATCATGCATCTTTTAAAAGTCATGGAAAAGTTTGAAAATTGTGTTCTTTAAAATCGTGGGAACCCTGTGTAGATTGCAATGTTATAGCTAACTTAAAGTAGAAAGTCCAAACAAGGTAACATAGTATTCATGAAAAAAATTCTCACCACTCTTTCCCCTACGACTCAAGTTAATGCGAGCAAGGTTTTTTTGGCGCAGCGCTGATATTTAAATGGGCCGACGTGCCTCGACATGTGTCAGCTTTTCAGTCCTGAGAAATTCCTTCATGGATAGAAGCTGAAAATACAAACTCATCCAAAGACATGGAATCTCCTCAGTGACGTGTCAGGGGAAAAAGAAAAGAAAAAAAGCTTTATTTTATGTAGCTGATGGAAAGGTTTCATAATGGAAACACAAGTAATTACTGAATTACAAATACACCTAATAGCCTGACAAATACACACACCCCACAGGTAAATACGTTAGTAATAATTAGCCTCAGACTCAGCCTCAATAAATTGTTCAGTTTTTGTTGACACTCCTTTTATTGACAAATGGCTTAATACATTCCAAACAAATGACACAAACTACAGCCTCAGCAAATAACATTCATTAATCAGTATCACTCACTCCTTGTTGCAACAAAAGTTGTTGTTTTTTTTGTTTGTTTTGTTGTTTTTCCTGTGCAGGGTTATAAAGTAATACTGTTGCTGGTTTTCTTTCTTATATTTCTATAAATTAATTTGTAAAATTTTAAAATTCAACCATAATTCACCCAGATACACTGAAGATAAGATATCAGACTAATTACGTGAATTTTATATGTAAGTATTTTAATGATAGACCTTGCTCTGTGACTGAGGTTAAGGTACATCTGATATTCTAGTAGTGTATTTAATCCCTTTTTATCATACCGGTACATCATGGCAATATAAATAAGACATTTTATAGTATCGGATATGAAACTATACATCGTCTTCCTGATTTTAATGGTTGCATTCTAGTAAAGTGATGAACTCAACTGAACTTATCAGAAAGTTCTACCTGTTTTAATACTTGCCTTTACCAACTTTGTCATTATATCCACATTACTAATGATTTTTTTATCAAAAATCAATTGTGTTCATATTTTTAAGTACCAATCGACATCCCTACAATATCGTCACACCAAAGAGGGAATTTGTTTGGGCTTTTGTTGATTTTACTGACCACATTGCTCTTTATACAAGAAACTATCAGGTGTTTCAACAAAGCAGAGCAAGGTGTGAAAACAATGTCATGACCTCAGAGCTGTTTGCTCATGTGACGCTTTGATAAGATGTAGCAGAGAGCCACGATGTTTGCAAGGTGAAGACAGAGGAGAGGTTTGCAGCAGCTTATGGCTCGTGAGTCACTGTGGAAAAGTTTACTGCGCCTCCTCGCTCATACATATTACAGTGTGGAAAATTACTGTTATTAACCAAACACAAAGAGCAACAATGTTAAACCTTGCTGTCGTTTACTGTAGCTCCATGAATATTGTAAAAGGTTGTTAATGTGATTCATCTTTTTTTTTCATCGTTTCCTGTTATATTCTGACAACTAAGTCAGTCCTTGTAGCTGCCAATTAATTGAGATTTTATTAACTAGCAACTTTTTTGATAATCAGTTAATCGTTTAAGTCAGCATTTGATGACAGCAACAGTATTTCTCACTATCCAGTTTAGCAGTCGTATTTTATAGATCAAAAAATACAATCTACGTTTTAGTTCGAGATGAAAATCAAAACTGAAAATGAAGTGTTTCCCTTCGTGGCATATCTTAATCTGCCCTGTCAGCGCTATGGATCAAAGAAGACACCCATAGTGCGTCACTTTTAGTGTTTTTCCAAAAAAATAACCTTATCTGTAAAAGGCTGAATTAAATCAAAGAAGTATTTCACTGCTGAAAAGATTTTTTTGTATATAAAACTTAAAACTTAAAACCAGAGAAAACAAAGAAAAAGGAGTGTGGCATTGGCTTTGACTGAAGAGGGAGAATGGTCATTGTAGTTTAGAAAAATGTCATTAGGCGGGCTTCTTTTAACCCACAAATTGCGCAAATTGAAATTGTGAATATAAACCCTGCCTATTGGAAACACATCAATAAAAAAAAAGCAAGATACTCATTTATCACAAAAAAGTTTTTCACTCGCATGAGATGGTATTTCAGGCGAATCCAAAAAGCCATATTTTGCATAGCTGCAATGGAAACACTTTTTGGGCAACAGTTTTGAATCCACAATTTCTCTGAAATCGTGGACTATCAGCTCCCAGAAATCCCTCAGACGTGGCCGCTCCCACCTATGAGGGGCTCGCCTTTCTAGTATGGCTCCATAACACGCCTACGTAGCCTTAGATTGGAAATAATGACGACTTATGTGGTGGCTGCTATAGAAATAAAGCTGCTGATGTTTTGAACATCCATCACCATGCTTCTTGGAAATTTATCCTGGAAGGAAAAGTTCCAAAATATCACTCAGTGGAAACGCAGTCATCCCGCAATTGATTTTTAACGACATTTTGAAAATATTACTTAAGTTTTGCGCAAATCCTCACTGGAAAACCGCCTTGTGTTGATCTAAGTAAGTGCCAAAAACGTCAAAGTGACCAAATAAACCCTCCCAAAAGTAAAAAAAAATGAATCATGACTGTAGTTGGAGGGAACCGACCCCACGCTTAGCGAGTGGAGAGCCCGTCCCCAGAGCCGTGCTTCAGTGCTTCCCTCCTGACACCAGGGCCAACAGTTATAGCAGCAGTCAGGTGCTGTGTGATTCACAGTCCCAGCCAAACACCCAGAGGAGCAAAGCTTACCTCAGCCATAACAACTAACACTATCCTGCTAACGCACAATGGCGCGTCACGCCATATGTTAGCCCCGCCGCTGTAGTTGGCTGCAGCATTCGCAGAGAGGATATCAGGTGTCATCGGGTGAGGAGAGGAAACAGAAGATCCATTTTCTTCCAGTATTCCTCTCTGAGCCGCAAGGCGCCTGACGGTCGGTTTCTTATCATGATCACAGTTTACAGAGTGCTGACGTAGGTGTTTCTACTGGTGTTTGGTACACGGTGTATTTCAGCCACAGGATGTTTTGGAGGGGCAGACAGAGGCAGAAGTTTGTGGGTCTGTGCTTCTGATTTTACTGACGTTAACATAGGGGCTGCTCAGCATCTAACTTTAACCAGATGCAGACCTTATTCAGTCCATTTCAGGTGGTCCAGGTGGTGATTATAAAACTTGTGATTTTTTCTGCTTATGTTGTTTGTTTGTCCCTCTGGAATATGACTGATAGAGCTGTATGTTGGTCAAGATTCAGGTCATGGTCAGTCTAACGGCTATATCATAGGAAACTGGATTGGTGTGAGTTTGTTGCAGATGTCTTGCCTCTCATGCGAGCAGCTTTCTCAGCTCTGCAGTTCTTCAGTTCTGTTGAAGCAGCCAAGTTAGATAGCAAGCAGTCTACTCACAGACAGATGACACATCTTAAAACATCAAACTTCTTTCATTTCTTATCCTTAACACAACATTTTGTTTTTTATAGCATAATACCATCTCTTTTAATGTGATAAAGAAAAAAAAGAAATAATCCATTTCTAGTGTATGTATTCATATTAATATGTTGTTTACCACAGCTGTAGGGTGCTGGAATAGGTTGAAAATGGATCTTGAAAAGTGCTTGAAATTGACCTTGGAAAAGGTTTATGAACCCTGACAGATGTGGATGTAAACTTAAAGTGCAACATGACTGGTGCACGGAGGCATACAACTGGATGGCAGTATTTGGAATGTGCAGTGTCTCCCATAGTGCAGTATTTGTTAGTGATTGTCTTGCCTTTCAGTGTAGTTTTTGTATTTTCCCATGTGGTTTAACTGCACTATGTTTCTGCACTATCTGAGTCCTCAGATTGTTTTGAGGTTTGTAAGGCAGCTGCTTTTTACCAAGTTGAAAAACATCATGTCGGCAGTTTTGCCATCAAGTACCTCCACACTCTGCCTCTCAGATGCTTCGGAGTCGTGATTATCTGATCAGCACGGCTTTGCTTGCAAGCATCGTCCTCCATTTTTATCGATTATCTGAGTTTACTGATAAGTCAGGAAGGCAAGAAATAAGTCAAGCTGAGTGTGAGGAAAATGTTGGACCACCAGTATTTCATTTTCCCACTTTGCAAAAAAAAAAAAAAAAAATGAACTTATAAAATATGACAGACTTAAAGCACAGTGCGAGTATTTCCCATAGTTCCATAAGACTTACACCTCTGCACGATAGCAATAAAATAAAATCTTAGTTGTGAAAGAGCTCTGAATAAATATTGTGTGACATTTGATCTCAACAGTTAAATTTGTTGCTTCTCTTAGAAAATGGTCCGGTGATGCCGCCATGAGTCAAAATGGTACCTGCCTGTGGACTTGGCTCCCTCAGAGCAGCCAGTCGCCATGTGACCGCTATAAGCACGCCTGCTGCAGCTACGGTGGAAGTGTCTACATCCTGGGAGGAAGAAAGAACAGCTGTCTGAGGGACTTCTGGATGTACAGTGTGGGTAAGGGCTATTGGTCCGTGTGCTGTCCTGTAAACTAGTCTTACGCTAGCACGATAGCATAGTGGAATTTCTAACTTTGATGCAGCCCTTTAAATCCTGAATCATCATTGCATAAAATGTCAAGCAAATATAAAAAAATAAAAATAAGAGTAAAAGCTGAAAAAAATTGACCTGAAAATGTGTTTAGAAAAAGAGCAAAAATACCAAGAAAACTGTAATAATAATTATTTTAATTACAGAAATTATTATTATTATTATTATTATTATTATTATTATTATTATTGTTATCATTATCTATTTCTTACTTTTATTTTTATTTAAGCACTTTTTTCAGGTAATGTCCTGTTTTTGTTATTTTACTGTTTATGTGGCAAATTTCAGGTAATTTTCTCATAAACTTTTTGGAATTTCTTGTTAATTTTTGGGTTATGCTTTTTCCTTTAGGTTGCACATTGCCTGCTTTCCATGCTTTTGAAAGAAATCAAGCCAATTTTTTCAGGTTTCAATGGGTTAATTATCAATTTTCAAAAAACATTTCTGATGCCGCTAGGAAAATTCACTTGTTTTTTTAATGAAAAGATACATATAGAACAGTAGTAGTAGCAGAGAACAGCAGAATGACTGTCGTAAACATGAACAATGAAAAAGAGTGCACAAGTGCAGCTGACACCAGTGTGTCAATACTGCAGAAAATTAGTATTGAAAGTTTTTCAAATATTTGCAATCAATATGTATCAATAAATGTGTATTTCTCACAATGATAGTACCAATAAGTAGGATTTTTACAACTGCATGAGAAAAAATAAAAGATTTGATGAAATCAAAACCAATTTTAATGTCATATTTGCTTTATTAATAGAGTATACGATATGACATACAGCAAAGCTGCCGTGCTCTGTATGTTCTTCTAAAAGCCAGAAAAGACAAGACATGACAAGAAAGGTGCACTGTGTTTCCTGATCCTCAGCTAATCAAACATGTGCTATATTGTAGTTTGTAACGAGTGGACAGAGCTGAACTGTACGCTGTCATCTGACGCTGCACCAGAAGAACTAGAAGAACATACTATGGTGGTTCATGAGGTACAAAGTAATTCAGATCAGTTGATGTCACTTCTAACTTTAAATGGCACAAAAAAGCATGAATTGTCAAATGTTGCTTCTGTCTGCTGAGTGTTCCATTGTGTCAAGAATATGTTTAACAGCTCTGCTGTTTTTTAGGGCTTCCTGTACGTGTTTGGAGGCATGCTGGATTCTGCATACACAAAGTGGAGATTTCCCCTCTGGGTGTTTGACATTGGTGAGTTTCACTGTGTAGCTGCACGCAGCATACAACCTACATTCACTATTTTCTGCAATGTTTATGCTTGACAGACAGACATGTTATTGCATGTCGATTGCAGCTCTACGTCTCCAAGGCCATGTGAAAATATTCAGTACTGTATTTCATAATCCAGTGTTTCCCTTATGTGCAACTGAATGATTAATGCAGCTGCTACATAAAAATCTCCCCATGTAGATCACTCACTATCTCTCCTCCAAGCAGCCAGAGTCGGGGACCAGCGAAGATTTTTAATAGAACGCCGCTGATCAGCCACTGACTCTTAATGGCAGATGTTTGTTGGTGATAGTTTTAGGGATGATCTGATGACGGTAAACATGCAAGATAATACATGGCGCTAACAGAGTTTCATTGGTCGGGCGGTTCTTACAAACTGAAGCTCACATTCACTGTAACATTCATGGTTTACTGCGAACCTGAAGTCCAGCTCACCTGCCTCTCCCGAGAGCAGACACACTATCTCTCTCTCTTCCTTTCATCTGTGTCCCCTAAACATCATTCTGTGACCCCTCTCTAAATTGGGACATTTTTGCGAGTCTGTGAACACAGCACAGGTTTTCTTTTTTTTCATTTTTTTTAGCAGCAGTTTGAGGAGTTAAGTCACAAGGTCTAGAATTGATCTGTCAGTTCGGTCATAGCGGGTCACATGAAGACAAGCCTTGGATGGATCAAACTTTTAGATCAAGCACAATAAAGGGCTAAGTTTCACTTTCATTACTGCTCCGTAAATGCCCAGAGTATGCTCCGTGCTCCAAGAGTGTGGTGCAGTGATTAATCATCTGTTATATACAGTATATATTCTTATAGAGATCCCAATGATCGCTCCAGCTCCAAAAAAAAAATCCATTTGTGGTGGCAGATGTTTTAACCCTTTTAGAACTGGATTGATATCAGTTTTTGTGCTGCGTTAAGATGGCCTTTGACAAGCATTTGGACCTTTAAAATATGAGAAAATTGGTTTAGTAAGTAAAGTAGTAAAAGGTGACAAGAGAATGACCTGAAATTTAGCTTTAAAAAAAAGAGTTAATCACCAGAAAATCATTAATGAACAAGAGAAAAACATCAAGAAAACTGTTTTTTTAATTATTATGATCACATAAAAAATAGGGTACAGAAAAAATAAATAATTAATTTCAGATTATTTTCTTATAACTTTTTTACTAATCTATTGGAAATGTTTTTTCCAGTGTATTTAAAGAAATCAAGCCAGTCTATTCAGATTTTAAAGGGTTAATCATGGCAGGCTGCCACACACAAATGAATGCGTAGGAAAACTCCTGGTAATGATTCAATGTCATTGTTCCAAAACCTGCACACAGGAGACTGTTGAAGACCTTGTATGTGTAGTGTTTGTGTGCAGCAGTGAATGCTTGGAGTCTATAGTTGATTCATATATTGCAGGGGCAGGCTTATGTTCATATTTTTTCTGGATATTTTACAGCCTTTCCAGCACACCTTCACTCTTCTCTGTTGTTTTCTTTTCTTCTTTTCATCTTCTTCTTCTTTTTTGCACACCAGTTATGATTTTAGATAAAATGAATGCAAAACATGTCTTTCTTTTGCAACTTACGACGTTCCTACTTCATTTTAAGATTTTTTTTCCCTGTTGCTTCTTTTTTTGACTTTGCTTTACTGAATTCTGATTTTCCTTTGTTGTGTGTTTCAGCAAAGCAGAAATGGGTTCACTGCCAGGGAAAGACGAGCTCCCCTCAGGTACAGAGCGCCTCTCATGCAATGAGGATTTAAAGTGGTAACAGATCATATGGAACCACGGTGGTTTGCTCTTGCTATTGCCAAGCTTCTCTCTCAGTGTTCTTACTGACAACACTTGTGGAGGATTAGACTCTGTCTTTAACTGATAATGCATGACATTTGGTGATTGAAAATAATAATAACAACATGTTTTGCACTGGTAGTTAGTGAATACACTGTATTTAAGTTAGCTGGTTAAAGAAAGAAATCCCCCTGCTATCAGATACAGGAGGTCTTTATTTGGCATTAGCCTGTTTTGCGTTTCAGCAGCACCTTTTTCAATCAGTAGCAGAGCAACTGCCTTATTAACAAGGCTAAAACTCAAACATCAGAAACAAAGGCATCACAGTATTAAACATAAATCAGGAAACACTCTTCATGAATTAGTGCTTTCAGGTTTGTCTTCAAAAACATCCCGGATGTATATGAATGATAACAACTTAAAATGATCCATGAATGACTTTGAAATATCACTAACATACCGTTATAATGTCTTATGTTAACCCTTTGAAACCTGAACCGATAGGCCTGATTTTTTCGAAAATGGAAAGAAGGCAAT
The DNA here is from genome assembly GCF_008729295.1 of Plectropomus leopardus. Taxonomy (NCBI): domain Eukaryota; kingdom Metazoa; phylum Chordata; class Actinopteri; order Perciformes; family Serranidae; genus Plectropomus; species Plectropomus leopardus. The sequence goes on from NC_056472.1 coordinate 2,947,139, forward strand.
TAGCAACTTAATAGGAAATTACCCCAAATTAGCAAGAAATTTTTAAAAAGACCAAAAAAAGACTTGAAAAAAAGACAAATTAACTAATAAGGTAAATGATAATAGTTTTTTTGTTTTTTTAATCATCAATTTAAAGTATATAACATAATTATTTTAGACCAGTTTTTCTTGAGATTTTTTCCTTTTTTTATATATATTATTTTCTAATAATTGTCTCTCTATTTCTGTCTCTAATTTCAAACCAGTTTTTCATTTCATTTTCTTGTCACCTTTTTATAGTTTCTTGTAGTTTCCTGGCATCTCTTGCCAAGTTGATAATAGCCTTTTTTCTTCAAATATGGCACAAACGTCCACTTGGGCTCAAGAATGAACTGATGAACCTCAAAAATTCACATGCTAATTATGACAAAATTCCACACATATGTCTAATAGAATAAAACAGCGAAGTGAGGACATTTTATATCCAAAAAAATCAAAAATCAGCTTCACTGTGACGTCATAATGTTCTGTAAAAACACTCATCTGGCCATTATTTAACGTCATATTTCAGAAACGCTAGGGGCATTTGGTCAGATACTGAATTTGTGACAATAATCTTGAAACTGTGCTGATTGTAGAGATTTTCTGAACTGCTGATGGGGAAGATGTGTGTGAAGCATCCATGTTTTCAGGCCTTGCTGTCTGTGTTTCTGTGTGTAGACTCAAATGCCAACCAACAGAAAAGGACACAGTGCTGTGGTGGTTGGCTCTGCCATGCTGGTGTACGGAGGTCTCATTGACATGAAAGGATCCTCGCAGGACTTCTGGAGTTTGGATTTTGGTAGATAAAGTTGCTTTTACTCCCATTTTTTAAAAAATGCAGATTTTTCTTAGAAACGTATCGATTTTATTTCTCCGCACAAGCACTAGCTGAGGCCAGAGGCATTCTGTTTTCCTGTGTTCCTTCTGTTTGGCCGGCCCAGTCTTGTGAATGCATTATCTCAAGAACGCCTTAAGGGAATTCCCTCAAATTTAACCCAAACATCCACTTGGACTGTCAGTTTCATTCTTGTGAATGTGATTTCTCCAGAACATCTTGAGGGAATTTTTAAAATTTGACACAAACATTCACTTGTACTCAACAATGAGCTGATTCAAATTTGGTGTTTAAAGGTGCACAGAGGCTTACAACTGCATGGTGGTATTTCTAGTTTGATTTGGCTTTGGGGAGGGACATTCAACTCTGAATGGTTGTATTTTTTTGCATTTATTTTAGATATTTTTAGAACCCAAAAACCTGCAAGTGTGTTTTTAAAGGTATGTTTTCTTTTAAATTCTTCAAAATCATACCATTTATCATAGTCTGAAAATGCAAAATATGGTTGTTTATAGAGTTAGAAGTCATGCATTTAGTTACTCAGGGAGGCTCAATGAGAAATATTCGTAGCTCCTGGTAGGGTCATGATAAAGAAACAAAACAACCCAAAAAAAACCAGACAAAAAAGAAGTCACACCCCAGTCCAATGCCTACTCTCATAAATAAAGAACAGTTCCTCTTTTTAATTTATTGCATTATTCATGCTGTCATCCATTTGAGCAGTGTAAAGTTAACTTGCCAATAAGATTTGCCTTTGACACACAGCTGGATTATCATGATGGAAACGTGTTGTGATTAACCATTTTACTGCCTGTGAACTCTGGCCTTAACGACACACACTGTAAGCTCCAGTGTGTGTTTATTGTAAGTACTTGTGTGTGTTTATGTGCCTGACAGATACTATGGCTTGGTCCCTCCTGAGCGGTTCTCAGCAGGGCTCATCGGGCCCCGGCCCCAGACACAGTCACTCAGCCATGGCCAATCACAGCTGCATGTACCTGTTTGGGGGCCTGAAAGGTTTGCGGGAGCAGAGAGACTTCTGGAAGTGGAATTCCATCAACCACACATGGAGCTCCCTCAGAAACAAGTGAGAAGTGTCAGTTTATCCTTTGGGTGTTGCCTTGCGTCCACAGCTGAATTCAGTACTGATACTGCACAAAAGATCCATAAAATTCTGTCTCTCCAAAGCCTCATTCCCACTGCACTAAAACCCGCTAACATCTGGCTTTTTAATGCAATGGAAATGCATATGATTGGTATTTACACCAGGGTTAAATGACTGCAGGAGACACAGGTTTTTATTGCCTCCGGCTCTGATTGGCATTAATGAGACCACAACACTTGGATGAACGCACTAATTTCAGCTCCTTAACCGTGGAGAGGCAATGACGTGCAGTCAGTAATTACTCTCTTTCTCCTCCTAAGCAACACTAAAACATTATTCCAAGACAGTCTGCACTGAGTTTGAAATAGAGACCGAATAAGCAAGGGATATATAAAGAGAAGAAACCACTGAAACATTTTCAAAGATTCAAGATTCAAGAAGTTTATTCGCTATTTGTACATGCACAGACAGAAAGTACAGGTACAAAGGATTTTTTTGTGCAAGCTCAGAGTCAGTGGTGATAAGACAACAGAGATAAAAAAAAAGAACCAAAAATGATACTAATAACTAAAAGAAAGCTTTAAGCTGTACACACAATAAACACTGTAAAGTAAAATTAAACACACATTATAAAATACAATAAGTTAAAATAAGTTACAAATTATAAAATGCTATTACTTACATCCCAAAGTATTGCAGATCTGTTCCTGCTGCTGTCTCCCGTTTACCCGTTGTCCTGCCTGTCTGTGACCAACAAAACAACACACACACACACACACGCCAGCTGACAGAAAGGCAGACTCCTATGCTGGAGCGGTGTGTTCACTGGCAGTGGGAATGCAGCCGATCGGCTACATTTTAGCAGGTTTACCCGTGTAAGAAAAACCTGCGTGCACGGCTGATTTTGGTGGGAAAGGTCTATAATGCTGGCTATATGACAGTTTATGATGGTTCTTTGACCTCTACTGTGTGAGATATTATAAGAAAGCCTCACCCTCCTTTGTCACAAGACAAAGTCAAAGTCCTTTGTTCACAGGAAGTTAGGAACTACAGCATTACTCATTGCAGCTGCTCTCACCACTGTACATTGAACTTTAACATAATAGGCTGTAACGCTTTCCTGCAGCTACTGGGCAGGGCGGTATGTAATATTTCATGCCTTCCTGAAATTTCACCTCTGTATATGCTTCATGATGGTATAATAATATTCTCACTTCTTAAACAGAGAAGTATAACTGTACACCTTTTGGGTTGAACTTTTTCTCAATCACAGAAGACCGATGAGGCTTGATTGCTTCGTTAAGTTATTATAAAACAAACTTCATTTAAACTCAACTGAAAAGACTCCTGCTAGTAATCTAGTCAGTAAGTCCACTATTCCAACAATCTCAAACTATGGTTTTGTCAAAATAAATCCTTAATTTATCAAGTTAGATGTATAAAACATGCCATTATTTCCCACAACCTCTTTTTCCCGTTGCTGGCCACCAGCTGTTTACAGACCTGTAACTTCTTCCTCCACCACTAGGTGTTGCTGTGTCTTTCCAGTAGAGACCAGAGACTGCTTTCTAGTGGTAAATTCTATGCACTACATACGATGAGTTTAATAGAAAGAGGAGCACATGTATTTATGACGTTGTTGAAAAACATACCTTAAAGATTTCTGAATACCCTGGTATATCGTATTACCGTGATACTGCCCAAGCAAGCATTAATTTTTTTGCCTTTTAAATTAAGAAAGAATATTGGTAACACTTGATAATAAGGATATGAGTCATATAGTTAACTAATGCATCACTAATGGATGTATTATGAGTCACTGTTGTTCCCCAGTCACCAATAATCAAGTTGCGTTAATTAAGGGATGTTTAATGGATTCCAGTGACATTAAAGTTAATTTCTCTATTTGCTCAGCCTCCATACAATAGATGTGTGGAAGTAAAACTGATCCATCTGATTTTAAAATTTAACAGAATTTCTAGCACGGAATATTTATGCGTTAAAATTATGTATCTGATTTTTTTTTCTCTCAATTATATTCTAATAACATTTTCACCTTAAGTTTTCATTTTTTTCATTCACAAATTCAGAATCAAAAGTTCAGGCTTAAAAAAAAAATTCTAATAATATACATTCAAATTTGTTCACATTCCAAAATACCAGGTATAAAATCCAACTATTTTCAAGTTGCTGTAATGTTTTCAGTGGCTTTTTAAATTGGATGGAACAGATGTACTTCCATATACATTAGATGTTCTGATAGAGATGCGAAGCTATTCTTCCACAGAGTTTATTTGTATGTTTCTGAGTATAATTTGAGGATTTCCAGCCCTCCACTCTCCCAGCTGGAGGTTTCATACATACAAAGACCAATGCACACAATAGACATTGTTTAGTCTGTTCATTCTGGCTAACACCCCCCTGTGCTTGTTTCCCTCAGGTCGGGCCCCTCCAGACTGATGGGCCACTCAGCCGTGGCCTACAGGGACTGTATGCTTCTTTTTGGGGGCGGTGAGAGCCAGAACTCGCCAAAGAACTGCCTGTGGAAGTACAGCTTCACCTCTCAGACATGGGCGCAGCTGTCCACGCTCCCAGGCTCCACCCCCCCAGACAAGATCCACCACTGCTGTGCTGGGCTGGGCCCCAGCTATAGGTCCACCGGCAGCAGCCCCAGCTCCAGCTCAGGACTCCAACCCGGACTGCTGGACGGGAAACTACGACCCTTCAAGAACAAGTGCTTCCCCGCCCCGCTCACCTTTCTCGGCTCAGAGGAAGCGTTCGAGCTGGAGACGTTCAAAACGATCAAACAGCCGTCAGACCTGGAAGACACCACAGAGGGCCTGATGGGAAAAGACGCACAGCGGATCGGGAACTGTCTGACCTTTGAAAACAAGGCATTCAGGAAGCAGTGGAGCTGCACTGAGGAGGACCTGCTGGACCAGGAGGATGAGGATGTAGCTCTGCATCTGCCTGACCTGCTGCTGGTACTGGGGGGGAGACCCTGCTCCTCACACAGTCCCATCTCCGTGTGGCAGATGACTCTGACTGACACCTAACAGCCTGTGAACAAAGGTTTTATTCTGTATGAGAAATGTGAAAAAAAAACAGTGTTATATTATCACTTTGTTCAATCTTATATGTTTAAAGAGTTTTACTGACATTCTGTGAATAAGAAACTAACTACTAAATATTTTTATCATATTGTTACTTTTATTATAAATTTTAACGTGAATTTCTGCATTTATATTTTTTCCTTTTTGCAGTACTGAAAAATATTCTTGGAAAATGACTTTAAGACATGCTCTCTAATAATTTCAGTCATGAACAAATATAACACTGTCACTGTGAACATTGTAGGGTACAGTGTGCAAGACATGTTGCACAATCGCTTTAATTTATTCCACACAGCCAACAGAGCTGATAATCCTGCCTGTCATACCACCTAAATAACACATGATGGCGCCAGAGATCGACATTGTCGCTGTGTCTCACCTCTAACTGAAGTACCAAATGCTCAGTTGTTGGTGAGGGACATGTGAGGCTCAGTGGCACATGAACTTGTGAAAAGACAAGTGAGAAGCCCACCGCAAGCATCAAGTCAACTTTTAGATTTGAGATGTGCTTCTTCTTCTCCTTTCAACCTGAGCAAACTAGCTTAATTTCTTTCAAAAACACAGAAAGAAGGCAATAAGCAACACAAAAAGAAATGACCCAAAAATGAATGAGAAATTTGTTGTTTTTGTTTAAGTTACATGTACAATTACGTGTTATTTAGCAATAAAAGTGAAAGAACAAAAACAGGAAATGACCTGAAAAAGTGCTAAAATAAGGTAATTGATATAATTAATAGTAATAAATCTATTTTTCTGTAACATAATTTTAAATATGAAACATAATAATAATATGTTGTTAGAATGTGTATTTCCCCATGTTTTCTTGATAATTTTCAAATGATTTTCTCTTTTTTTTATTTTCTTTTTATCTTTACTTCTCTCTTTTTTTTTCTTTCTTAATTTGCGGAATATTTCATGCCAAGTTGCTGATTGACTTTTTCTGTGTTTTTTAAAGAAATCACACCAATTTGGTTATGTTTGAACGGTTCAAATAGATGTGAAGGTGTCTGATCACAGCACAAAAAATCTGATGTTGATGCAGGTTTCAAGGGGTTAAAGATTGTCAGGACAAATGCTTGTGATATAATCTCAAGCTCTCATTTTTTTTATGAAAACTGTAAATTCATATTTTTAGTAAGTCAACTCAAGTTCCTCAATATACATTTTATTTCTCCTCATATAAAGAGTAAGCCTGGTAGATTCACACTCTGCTGCTGCCAGAAATACTAAAGCACCAAATATGTATTCATCAACAGCTGAAGATGCACTTTTTCCTGCTGAATGTTACTCCACCTCTCCTTTACACACACCACTCACACCTGCATATTCATAACATTTTGTTATTGTTGGTTTAAATGTCTCCTTATTTCCAGGTAATTTTCTTGTAACTTTTAACTAACTTCTTGCTAATTTTTGGACAATTTCTTGTTAAGTTGCCCATTGCCCTCTTCCCATTTTTTGAAAGAAATTAAGCTAATTTGTTTTAGTTTCAAAAGGTTAAATGTGAAAAAAAAAATTACCTGAAGACAAGCAAAAATAAATAAATAATATCATAATAAAAAGAAAGAAAGACAAGAAAAGTGAAAAAATGTACCCAACAAAAAGTGCTGAATATTGAAAATAATATATGTATACATTTTTCTTCTGTAACATTATTTTAAATATTTAATTAGAATAATTACAGATATAGTATTCTGGGCATTTTCCCCTAGTTTTTTTCTATTTTTTTATTTATCCCCTCCACTATATTGAAAAAAATATTTTAAGGTCATTTTCTTGTTACCATTTACTAATTTCTTGTAATTCTCGGGACATTTCATGCCAAACTGTTAATTGCCTTTTGTTACATGCTATTGTGTTTTGCATTGCTGTTTTCCCGGACATGCTTCACCTGTGTGTGTGTGTGTGTGCGTGCGCGTGCGCGTGTGTGTGTGTGTGTGTGTGCCTCTCTTTGTCCCACAGTGCAGCTCTCTAGTGAGCAGTGCCTGATCACTCTGATTGAGAGCAGCTGTGGGCAGAGTCTATATTAGTGGCTGCATGCCCTGCTCAGAGCTCTCTGACTCCCTGCAACCAAGACACCTTTTCATTGTGTTGAGTATCATTTTTGTAAATAAATGTTTTCTTTTTGCAACCATCCTGGTGTGTGTGTCCTTGTGTGTTGTGGCATTTGAGCCAGTTGTAACATAATGGAGGCTTGTCTGAACCTTTGTTGCTGTGGTGAGTGTGAGTGAGTGGTGGGCTGTGGGTTCACGCTGGTGTCGCAACATGAGGTTGGTCCTTTTTTTGGGGCTCATCTGGTTTGAATGAGCCTGCGGGTTTTTTGTTTTTGCGCGGTGAACCCTGGGGTGCCCCCTAGCGTGCCCGGCGGAGCCGACGAAGACTAGGTGAGGGTTACTTAGATAGCTCTGTAGTTTTAGGTAGGGAGGGTACCGGGTGAGTTCTAGATTAGGTTAGTTAGACCTGTCATTGTTTAGCATGTGGTGGCACTAGCTGACCTGTCTTCACGCACCGCATTCTGTGTGGGTTGTGGGAATTAAGGCGATTTTTCTTTTGCTGTTAGAGGTGGTTTTTGCGAGGGTGTGGTTGTGTTGCCATCATGCATTCGTTTCATCTGTTTGAGCGTTGTGCTTGTGTGGTAATATGCTTTTTCCTGGGTCTGTATTTGCATGTGCTGCTTTCTTCCTGGTGGGGTGGATTTGGTAGTGGTTAGTGCTTTGGTTGTGCTGTTTCCTGCGGGTGTGGCAGTATTTCTGGTGCCGTTTCTGTACTGTGTGGCCTGAAATAATCATGAGGTAAGTGCTGTTGCTCTCAGCCTAGTGTTTTTGTGAGCTTTGATTGCTTGCTTTTGGCTCTGTGTGGGCCTATGGTAGTGTTTGCTGCGCCATTGTTTGATAACACTTTGGTTCTGCTTGGTAGTGTTTCCTTGTGTTGTGCTGGGTTTGTGGCTTGTGGACGGCGCTCTGCTTTGTGACACCTGCTGTGTGATGGTGGGACACTGACTATGGGGTTTGATTTGCAGGGGTTTAGTGAAGCTCCTAACACAGAGCAGCTTTTTCGCTGCGCTAAAGCGCAGCTCATGTCCGTTGCAGAGCACTTCCACATTTAAATTGCTCCAGCCTCTCTTAAGAAGGATGCACTGAGAAGCAAGTTCTCAGTCTCTGTGCCTGTTAAGCAGGGACTGCTGCCCAAAGAGTCCAATCAGCCTGAAGAGGTGAAATTGTAGCCTCAAAGTTGCCAAAGCCACTTGAGATTGAGGCAAAGGACAGAGAGGAGGTGAGAAAACTGGAAATGGAAAGGTTGCAGTTGATGCATGAGGAGAAAATGAAGGAGCTGAAGTTATCATCTGACTTTGATTACTTCCCTTACATTCCCTGACTTCCCTCCAGTAGGAACATAGAATTGGTTCCTCCTTTCTCCGAGAGCGATGTGGGGAAGTATTTTTTGCGTTTGAGAGTGTTAGACACCACTTTGGCATGGCAAGATTTTTGGTTGTTGTTGTTGCAGTGTGTACTGACGGGTAAGGCTCAGGAGGTTTTTTCCTCAAAGACGCTCCAACAAAGCTCTGATTATGAAGTTGTTAAAGTAGCCATCTTGCGTGCCTTTGAGTTGGTCCCAGAGGCCTACAGGCAGCATTTCAGAAATTGCCATAGGACTGAAAAACAGACTTTTGTGGAATTTTCCAGGGATAAGGAAATCAAAGCCAAAGTGGTAGTGAAGGAGTTAGTGAAATTCTGTACCACTTTTGGTTTGCCAACGGTCATTCAAACAGACCGAGGTACTAATTTTATGTCTTAAGTGTTTGCCCAGGTATTGAATGTGCTTTCTGTGAAGCACCAGACCTCCAGCGCCAACCATCCAGAAAACCAGGGGGCACTAGAGCGCTTCCACCAAACACTTAAGACTATGTTGCACACTTTTTGTCTTGAAACTGGCAAGAAATTGGATGAGGGAATATCCCTCCTGCTTTTTGCCATCAGAGAAACTGTTTGAGTCGTTGGGTTTCAGTCCTGTGGAGCTGGTGTTTGGTCACACGGTTCAAGGCCCGTTAAAATTGTTGCGTGAGCAAATGATTGGAGCTTCTCCTCCTGTCCAAAATGTGTTGGACTATGTCAGCTCCTTCTTCACCATGACTGAGATGGCAAACGAGGCACTGATGATCTCCCCATGTAAAATGAAAGCTACTAAGAGGGGATGTAAAACCTGTGTGTGTCATGTGAATATGCTGAAGCTTTATGTTGCCAGTACTGGTGACTCGGTAAACTCCACCTCTGCTAGAGTGTTGTCAGTTGCACTGGCCTCAGTATTGCCTCCCTGCTCTCCTCAGGAGGATTAACTGGTGATTCAAGATGCTCTAGCTCTGTGTGCACGTCTGCAGAATTCTGAAGTGCTGGGTGATCTGGAGGCTTATCTGTCTCATCTGTCAGGGTCCCTTAAAAGTGATGTTATGGGGTTGATTGAAAATCATTGTGCACTTTTTTCAGATGTCCCTCCTACAACCATAGTGTTGCAGCATGACATTGATATTGGTGATTGTCATCCTATCAAGCAGCATGCTTTGCACAAATGCAAAAGGAGGTTGAGCATTTGCAAATGCATGGTCTTGACGTCCCTAGTTCCAGCTCCTGAAGCTCACCGTGTATTAGTACCTAAGTCTGATGGAACACCGCACTTTTGTACTGACTTTCGGAAAGTGATCAGTGTTACCAAACCAGACTTCTTCCCCTTCCTCGCGTGGAAGATTGCATAGACATAGTTGAGGCTGCTCCCTATGTCACAAAGTTGGACTTAAGTGTTACTGGCAAGTGCCCTTGACAGCCTGAGCATCTGAGATCTCTGCCTTTGTAACTCCTGACAGTTTCGTGCAGTACACAGTCATGGCATTTGCAGTCATGGCTCTCCAGTGCTGTCGGCTCCTGACTTCGCTGTGTCGTTGAAGCTGGAGGTTGATGCGAGTGGTACCGGAGCTGGAGCTGTACTGCTGCAGGAGGATTCTTTTGGCATTGTCCAACTGGTCTGCTACTTCTCTGAGAAGTTCTCTGCAGTACAGAGTAAGTACAGTACCATTGAGAAGGAAGCCCTTGCCATGTTCTGGGCCCTCCAATATTTTGAGGCTTACGTCGGCCCGACTCCACAGCCAGTGGTGGTCTTCACCGACTACAAACCACTGGTGTTCCTGAATGGCATGTACAATAGCAACCAACGGTTCATGCGCTGGGCACTTATGGCCCAAAACTTTTATATTGACATCCATCACAAAAAGGGACATGACAGTGTTGTGGCCGATACCCTTTCTCGTGTGCCTTAGGATGACATCAAAACGGCTGTCATCTTAAGGGAGGGGATGTTACGTGCTATTGTTTTTGTGCGTGCGCGTGCGTGTGTGTGCGTGCATGCTATTCTTTGTTCCACAGTGCAGCTCACTTTTGAGCAGTGCCTGATCAGTCTGACTCCCTGCAACCAAGACAGCTTTTGGTTGTGTTTGAGTATCATTTTTGTAAATAAATGTTTTCTTTTTGCACCCAGCCCGGTGTGTGTGTCCTTGTATGTTGCGGCATTTGAGCCAGTTGTAACATTTTTCTAACATGTTTTTGAGAGAAATCAATCCAATTTATTCAGGTTTCAAAGGATTAAATAGCTTGTAGAAGGTGTCTGTATACAGCTCTAGAAAACTGATGTTGATCAAAGGGTTACGGTTATTACAGTAAATAATTCTTATTCAGTACATTTTGAAATTATTGCATGTCTTGTTTATGAAAGGAATGTAATATCTACATTAGGTGAAATATTCAAAGTGGGACATTCATTGTTTAAAACAAACTTCTGTGGGTTTAAACAATGTTTGGCTGCACAGCACAAAGTTTGCCAGACTTCTGTTTGTTAAGGCGAAAAGGTCCTCTGAAATATTTGCAGTTTGGGACTAAAATCCCAGAAGGAAAATAAAGTTATAAATAACTGAGGCGTTTCTAAATAAACTCATATCGAAACAGTGCCTTTATTTGACTTTAATTTTCTCTCTGTTGACATCAGGTAATGTAAACCTAATCTAAGAGTTCATGGACACTGTGAGTGGACCTGTAGGAAAGTAAACTAATCAGCTCTTGTGCAGTGGGCCACGCTGTTCTAATCCATCACTGCTGCTGCTGAATGCTGCGCCTCATTTCGTTTGGCCTATTGACCTACATTATTGCTTCTGCTCAAGACACAGAGCTGCTCCTGGAAACTAACACTACTACCAGGACTTAGAGGACACATGATGTGACCATGGTACTTAATGTCCACAGTATGGAGACTGCATGATCTTAATGTAACATTCATTCATTCATTCATTAGCCGTGTCAGCTTGTCCTAGCTGACGTTGAGGCAGGGTACACCCTGGACAGGTCAGCAGACTATCACAGGGCATCTTACTATATCACAAAATGCAAAACAAGTCATATATCTGTTTTAAAAATGCAACAAAAAAAAATCAGTCATAGTATATGTCATAAAAATCTGAAAGTCAGAGTATAGTATCTTTTTAAAATGCCCCCAAAAATGCAGTAATGTACATCATAAATTTGCAAAAACTCATCAAAGTATAGTATGTAATAAAAATGCAAAAAAGTCATAGTATAGTTTGTCATAAAAATGCAGAAAAAAAGTCAAAATATATTATGTTATAAAACTGAAAAAAATCATAGTATAGTATTTCATAAATAGAAAGTTCCAGTTTAGCATGTCATAAAAAAATAGAAAAAGTCATAATATAGTATGTTATAAAAATGCAACAAAAAAACTGTAAAAAGTATATTATGTCTTCAAAACTGAACTCGTGATAGTATAGTATGCCAGAATCGTCATGGTCGTGTATGTCATCAAGTAAAAGTAAAGTATGTAATAAAAAATGAAAAAGTTATAGTAAAACATGGAATAATACTGCAAAAATGTGCATAGTATACTTTGTTATAAAAATATAAAACAAAATTGACAAAGAAACCCAATACAGTATACCATTAAGAAAGCTTTAAAATTCACATTATAGAATGTCAAAATTATTTGAAAAAAAAAACATCAACAAAGTAAATAAATCATTTCATTTCATAAAAATGAAAAAAAAAAATCATATATCATTTAAAAATGCAAAAAGGGAGATCCACAGAGATCCCCCAGGTCTTCTTGCTAATCAGGAGCTATTGGGTACAGCTAGGATGTTCTCAGCTGCTGCAGTCAGCCTGCTGGGAGTTTCTATAGGGAGGTCGGCTTTTCCTGCTCAGTTGGTTGTGTGTCTCCAGAGAGTCAACACCTTCAGTTGGCTCACTGTCTTTTTTTGTTTTGGAGTGGAAATCTGAGTTAAGTGTGTGCTGGGAGTGTGATTCTTCTTTTGGTCATTAATTTTTTTGTTTTAAGTTTGTCTTTATTTAACCTTTATTTAGGCAGAAAAAAACCCTCTTGAGATTAAAAATCTTCTTTTCAAGAGTGTTCCGGCCAAGGCAGGCAGCAACAAAAGTTACAGACAGACAACATGGAATAAAGACGCAAAATCAAAATATACCCCTCCAAAACAAACAACATAAAACACAAAAAGAACACCAAAAAGTTACCACAAAGAAGGCATAGAAAGTATTATAAGACACCATAAATAAACCATAAAAACAAGACAATTGAAAGGCCATCTAAGATGCACCCTGACATTAGCGTGTAGAAAATGACATACAAGTATCCTGCAACAATGCTTTGAAAAGGAACCAATGAGTCCAGCTATAAGTCTTTATGCAGAAGATTACACATGTATAGAGCTGCAAACATAAAGGCTCTTCTACCAAACTCTTGTATAGACAATAAGGACAAGTTCTGTAAATGGAGAGCATTGGCATTTTCTGTTCTTTGCTCAATGTAGACACATAAATATGCTGGAAGTAGGCCAAGAACAGCTTTGTAAATAAGAGAATGCCAATGAAAAAGTCCACATAGCCACCCAACCCAAGCATAGTAATGAATCTCAATGCTCCATGATAGAGTCCAGAGTATGCAAACACTGGGAGGGTGTGTTCATATATAATACATCCCCAAACTCAAACACAGTCAAAAATGTAGCATAGACAAGCCATTTTTGGCCATGAAAGAAAAGCAGTTCCTGCTGTTTGTATTAAAAACCCTGTTTCATCTTAAGTATTTTCACAAGTAGTTCAATGTGTGGCTGAAAAGAAAGACAATCGTCCAACAGGATGCCCATAATAAGATGAAACACACTCAGTATTCTTGTTCTGGTGTCTTAACAATAGTGGGAATATTTGAGGGCCTCACTTGGCTTTTGTGAATAAACTGTATTTTGTTTTATCAGATGAACATCACTGAAGGCAGGCTGAAGCTGGGAGAGGGCCTGAGTAGAAGCAAAGCAATAAGTAACTGTATCATCAGCATACAGATGAACACATGCATCACCTACATTATGGCAGAGGCTATTTAAGTAATTCCAAATAACAGGGACCCCAAATACCTAACCTTGAGATACCCTTTTGGCAATTGTACATACTGCACTCTGCCAAATAGACCGGTTTGATGTAATCTGTTTATCAGTATTTTGTGGCTTTTCCTGCTCAGTTGATTGTGTGTCTCCAGAGTCAACACACTCATCAGTGTGTTTAAAAATGAAAAAAAAGTATACTAAGTCATAAAAGTGAGAAAAAAAAGGCAATACTATGTTATAAAAAATCATTGAACAGCATGTCTTGAAAATACAAAAACAATGATGTACATTTCTTGTGTGTCTTACAAATGTTAAAAAAGAAAAAAAACATAGTATAGTATATCATAAACATCAGAAAAAAGTCATAAAGTAGTATGTCATCAAAGTCAGAAAAAACATCATAGTGTAGCATGACAAAAAAAGTATAATATGATAAAAAATACAGTATATGATGTCATTAAACTTAAAAAAGAAAAAAATCAAAAAGAAAACCTATGGTATGTCTTCAAAATGAAGAAAAATAAATCATAGTATAGTCTGCCATAAGTATGTTGTAAAAATAAAATAAAACTGTCATTGTATGAAAAAATCTGGGAAAAGGCAGAATATAGTATATAGAATATAGCAAAAAACCAAACCCTGTCATATTACAGTATGCTTAAAAAATCAGTATTTTTATTAATATCTGAATAAGCCATTGAAATGCAACAACATTGTGTGAGTCATACAAATTAGAAAAAGGTATAGCATATCATAAAGATGCAAAAAAGTATAGTATGTCATAAAGTCTAAAAAAAAGTCACTACTATTCTGTCAACATCCATCCGTCCATCCATTCATGTAATGACAGTTTTTAGTCGGTAGATGGCGCTGTTTATTTGTAAATCTGCATTATAACCGGCCATGAGCTCAGTTGACATTAGGTCCATCTTTTATTTATTTCATCACCCAGATTGTTTTCTTTTCATTTGAATTATCAATTTATATTTCTTTTTTTCTTTTTAATAATACATTTCCACATTTAATTCCAATAATTCTCTTGATCATTTTAAAGTGTTTTATCACGTGAATGCTTGGCTAAGAGACTAAACAGCTCTTGTATGAGCTTTAACGTTTGTCTCGCTTATGTTCTATCAGTTTTATTTTTAAATCAGTCTATAAAGCGTGAATTAACATCAGTCATAGTGACTCCTCACATTCTGGTTCTTCTGATTTTTGCACAGGGTATCCAAACTAGACCTGCGCCCTAAACATAGTGATCTCAAAGTGTGATGATCACATCATGTTTGACTCTTTAAGTCAAATAATGCCATCCTCGGGGAATTATGCAACCTCTGCGGGGCCGCCGTGTTACCATAATAAAACCTTGTTCCATCAGTGGAGTCGTGGCTCTGTGTAGACGTAGTAGTCGAATAATCCCTTGCGTCCAGTTGGTGGAAATCCCCACGTGGTTTCCACTCCTGTATAAAAACTTTGGGTGTGCGGAGCCCCTGTTGTCGTGATTGCAAAGGGAGAAAAGGGTCTCAGTGAGCAGCATCTTGCAAGACGCACGGACGCTGGCCATTTACAGCCGCGCGCACCGGACACGGTACAACCCAGGGGCATACACACAAAAGCCACGGGCGTCAGCGATGGTTGTGCTCAGGAGCGCAGCTGTGGAAGAGGACTCTGTGCGTGCTGTTTGAATGGGAGAGAGCGGACCGAACGCCTCTGGACACCGTTTCTTTATTTATTGAGAGTTGTCGGCGCGGCGGTGCGCTCGCCCTGTTTGTTTTGGTAGATTACGCGTGCGAAGTGAACGTGGTATGACAGAAGCGCGTCAACAATCCAAACTCCGGAGTGCGCGTGGCAATCAGAAAGATGAACTTTTATTGTGCGCGGAGAAAAAGACGAATTGCTGGATAACGAACTAAATGCATAATGACTGGAGTTAATTAGCGTCACTATTTCTTGTATGTTTCTGGAATACAAAGATTTCGTTCTTTGGATACCCTCTCACTTTTGGAGCACCAGTGGATGTTCTCCCGGAACTTGCAAAATTGTAAATTAAAAGTAGCTTTAACCTTAGATTGTGTGTATTACACCTTTGTCTCGCATATAATTTGGACAGTAATCTTAAATTTAGAAAAATGGGCATCTACAGCGTGGCTTTGTCCTGTTTGGTGGCGTGCGTTCTCTCCGTGCGCTGCAGCTCCGTGGCCACCGCGACGGAATCCCAGAGCTCGCCCCAGGAGTCGTGCGCGTCCTGCGGCCTCAGGGCGCCGGATCAGTCGGAGCGGGTCAACATAGACTTTTTGGAAGCGGTGAAGAGGCACATACTAAACCGGCTGCAGATGAGAGAGAGACCCAACATCACGCATCCCATCCCCAAGGCTGCGATGGTGACGGCGCTGCGGAGGCTGCACGCCGGGAAAGTGCGCGAGGACGGCCGGGTGGAGATCCCCAGCTTTGACGGACAGGCTGCGTACAACAACGAGGTTCAAGCGGAGAACTCTGAGATCATCAGCTTCGCCGAATCAGGTAATAATCAATAATTCACGGCGCACATCTAAATCGACCCCTCGGTGAACCCAGCCACCTTTTGACTTTATGTAACAGGTAGCAGGCAGCCAGGTGGCTTAATAACCGAAAAACACTCTCAATCATAGATTGAATTTCATTCTGTAGAGTTTATCATATGAAATGACAGCAGCAGAAATCCAGCTGAGACAGACAAATCCGTTTTTTAAAATTCCATAATCTAATTGTACTGTGAAAAGAAACTACTTTTAACTTAAAATAGTGTACTGACAGCCGTCAAATATTAAGTTGAGAGAACTTGAAGAAAAGTTGAATATCACAAAATTACCTCAACTTGTTTTCTCAAATTCAGTCAGCCTAATTTCAATAAGCTCATATCCAGGCTGCCTTTTTTTTTTTTTTAACTGAAACTAGTCCAGAGATTCCCTAATATTTAGAGAAAAGTTGAATTGTTACAAAAATTCCCTCAACTTTTATTCTCAAATTCAGTCAACTTAAAAAACAAGGCAGCCCAGACACTTTATTTAAAAAGTAAAAACAAATACTTTTTACAGTGTGGATGTGCCATCATCTTTTTAATCATTATATTGCATTGCAGTAGTTGGTGGTAAATCCTCCCGTTTTAGCCCGATGAAATCACAAAAAGAAATGAAACTAAGGCAAGAGTCCTTAAATTACCCCCATGTGTTGTCTAGGGGATAAAAAGAACCTCTGAATCCAATTTCATCACTAAAGCTGTGCTCACACTCAATACTCCAATGTATAAAGCCCTCTTTTAAATACGGACAAAGTCCCTCAATTGGCCATTTATCCCTTGTGTATCTAACTAATTCTTAGAAGTCCAAAGAGAACACCCTTTCCTCTCTCTCTCTCTCTCTCTCTCTCTCTCTCTCTCTCTCTCACACACACACACACACACACACACACACACACACACACACACCCTTTCCTACACAAGCTTGCGCGCACACACACACCTAAAATCATCTGCGCTTGCAGAATCCAATAATTGTCACTTAGCACTGTGAGAACCCCATCTTTGACACAAACTGTTAGTTTAACAAAAAGAAAACATGCAATTAAAGCCACCAAAATAGGATATCTTAAACACACATACGCACGCACCATCCTGTTGTTTCCCATCAGCCCTGCCGGTACAATTAGCCTGAATGGGCTGCTATAGGTCCCGCCTTTCAATGGGAATGATCTGAGCAGCCTCATGACAAGGGAACAAAGGCCAGGCAATTATTATAAGAGCACTATGTGTTCCTGCTGAACCCAACATGTCAACATCGAGCGGAGAGGAACAAAAAAAAAAAGCCAGGAAAACAAAAGAAATTGCTCAGAATAATGTATGAGACATTTGAGTTTGTGGGGTTGGATTTGGGGGAGTATGTGTGTGGAGGGGTATGGTGATGGTGGGGGTGATATTGTGTGTGCCCATATTGCAGCGTTGTAAAGAATGCTTTTGTCGTTCTAAAGATTCGCTGGGCTCCTTTGCTTCTTCTTCTTCTACTTCTGTTTTTTTTTCTCCCTAGTTCTATTCTTCCTCACACCTTTGAGCCTTTGTGTGGCATTGTACCATGGAGCTGGCTCGGGTCCCTGCTCCCTAGACCCCGTCTGCCTCCTGGCCAGCTGGCTCACGCCCCCCAGATCGGATGCTGCCAGCCGGGGCATGGCTCAGAGGCAAGGTCTCCAAAAAGCTCCGAAGCCAGGGGAGCTTGTCCCCCAAGCATGAGGGAGCCTGAATTGTTGTTGTCACAGTTTAGAAGAAGGCGGGTTGGGGGTTGAGGTTGGCATATGTTTAGCCAACAGTAGCCGGCAAATAGATGTGGATAGCTTTGTTTATGTGTGAGTGAGGTCAGCTCGCCTTCCCCTCAGCACAGGGTTAACTGGGCGCTTGTCAGCCAGGGAGCCGGCTTCTTATCTCCAGTTGCGGTAGCGCAGAGGTAAGAGGTCTGCCAAGTTGCCGCGGGCAGGTGAGGGAGACGATGCCAATCTCCTTTCTCTCCTGACATGGTCCCGTGGGTCCACACTGAGGGATTCGGTGTCCCGTATCCACGGGAGCGGAGCAGGGAAAGAAGGGAGGGCGGAAGAGAGAGGGGTCGACGGAGAAGTTTAGATCGGTGCTTCTTGATTGCTCACTATAGCTGTTCGGACCCAGTGAACTCGCGGCGAGGGGTCCAAGACATGGAATTAAGACTTCATTATGGGAGGTCATTAACTCCAGCGTGGTTCCTCCAGAGGATCGGGTTGGCGGGTTTACTTCAGGACACAAGTCTTTCATGAGGAGCTGTCAGTCATGGCCCTCCTGGACCTGCTCCAGATATTTTCCACATTCACCCACAAGTGTGTGTTTCAGTCTTCAATGGGCCTGGCAGCTTCTGTATAAATGATGTATGCACCAATATTAAAAATTCCCCCGTAGTAAAGCTTTAACAGCGGCTTTGACCTCTTGCCAAAGTCCAGCCCCATCCTCTCCATCTCCCTCCCTCATCTCCTCTCCCTATGTGGAATTCCTGGAGTGCTGAGACTCAGGCCTGAGGGACGCGGCTGCTACATGCATGCATGCCTCTGCTCATGTCAGAGCCACGAAAATGCTTTGCGCCGCACCCTTGTCCTTCCGCGGCGTGTGGTCTTGTCGACAACAGCTTTGAGTAATGAGCTCTGGAGCTGCCTGCTTCCATGGCCTCTTCCCTGACTTGGTGGCACAGGTGGGGACACGCTGGAGCAGCTCTTTATCTACACAAGCCCACCCAGGTGTCCCGCGTGCTGATGCTAACTGGTAACTTCTCCACCGCGAGGTCAGGCGAGACGTGTCAGGGCCAGCTCTGAAATGTTTGTAACACTGGCTGGAAAGAGCAGTTGGTTTCTGAAAAGGACCTCAATGGAAAAAAGTCACATGGTGTGTTGGTATATGCTCCTGATACAGAGGAAGCCAAGGTGTGATTTAAATACTATAGACTGACAGGTTGACAGTTCAGTTTTGACCTTGAAAACAGTAGTTTACACTTTATGTTTTCTTTTAAGTGTGTGTGTCCCTTTTGTATCATTCTGTGTCTCCTCTATAAATCCTGAGCGTTTAGCAGGTACCTGAAAGCAGCGCAGATGGAGCCCCTTGACTTACTTTTTCCTCAGCAACAGTGGATCACTTAAGATCAATGGATGAGAGGAGCAGCTGCTATGGGTGAATGAAAACTTTTAGGCCAAGCAGAATGTGCAGTTAGGTTTCTCTTTCAATGCTGCTGTTCCATCTGTGCCCAGAGTATGCTCTGCATTCCGAGAGTGTGGTGCAATGAATAACCGAGCATAATTTCTAATCCAATAGAATTTATGAACTGTCCAGCTTCAAGAAATAGAAAATCTATATGTGGCAGCAGATGATTTAATCATGGCCAGTTGTTATGAGATTATAGATTCAAAATTTGGACACTTTCTTGAAGAGAAGTAATAGAGAATTGGGAGACTACACCTTCATGACAACTAGCAAACTCTATCTCCTGATGAGAGTCGTGATATGACAGAAAGCTCCAGAGTAGCTAATAAAGTGATCTGGAGGTGGTTTGTTGTCAGGAGATTATAGAGGTTATGTAGTTGTTCATACATCTGTTACAATCTTAGCACTGCATCTTGTAAAATTTTATAATTGGGATATTTTTCCAGCAAAACTACTGAACATTTTAAAGTTCCAGTCTCCCATTTCCAAGGATTTAGTGATTTTCTTTGTTTTATGTGATTGTAAAGTTTATGTTGTAAGGTTTGATGTTTTGGAGTACTGGTCAGATAAAGCAAGCATTCTGATAATCCTGTCCTTTAGGAAATTGTAATGACATTGATTCAGTCAATGACTCAGTTAAGAACCTCAGGAGATTAAGTGGCACTGAATTAAAAAGTTGGCAGAGCATCTTAGAGCCAGTTTATACCTGCTACTAACATGCACCTTGGTTGATATGATCACGGACGAACAGTGAGAACAATAGAAAATGTTTCCATATGTGTCTCCAGTGACAATTAGAAATCAGATCTCTCTTCAACTCTCTCTCAAACATGTACATCATTTTTGTTTGCAAAAGTCAGTTACGTTGTTTTTAACCAGCAGGAGATTTGTTGTGCTGTTCACTGAGTAGTGAGAGTTCGCCTGCACACAGACTGACAGGGCTAACTGTAAGCATTACATGGTTAATGTTACTTAATGGTAATTAACAGGGTTTAAAGACAGAGTCCAGCTGTTTATGCATCAGTTTGAATTCAGGGTCTCCCACACATTCATATTTTTATTTCGGAGCTGGAACATTCATTAGGAGCACTGGTGAAATACATATACAGTTCAGTTATTCATTCATTCACCACATTCTCAGAGCGCAGAGAGTACTCTGGGCACTGGAGTTGCTGGGACCATTCAACAGCTGTTGCCTTGTTAGCTGGTGCTATCCAGGCAGGCTTGATCATACCATTTGCCAGGAGGAGAGCAGCTCTGTGGATTGTCCTTAAGCACTAAGTTTACTGGTGGGGAGTCAATAAGCAAGGACGTCAGCTGAGTTGAATGTCTTTCGATGCGGCCCAGGACACGTTGCGGACACACTGCTTAAAGAATGTAGCCATATGTCGCCCAGAACACATCTGAATAACAATAATAATACTAATGATAATTTTATTTATATAGCACCTTTGTGAACAGAGTTTACAAAGTGATTTGACAATGCAAAGCAGAGACATTTAAAGGAGCAATTGAAAAATAAGATAAAATGCAGACTAAAACAGATGAATAAAAACGGGCAAATTAGATTTAAAATAGATGACATCACATAAAAGAAAGTCAATAAAAATGGGTTTTAAGAAGTGATTTAAAAGAAGTCAATGTGAATGTGATCGAAGCAATCGGATCTCTTGAGGAGCATATGGTGCATTCACACCTGTACTGATCCGATCATCTAAAATGCATGTTGGAACCAGGTGTAAATAGGGCCTCTGCAGTCACTTAGACATTAACAAAATACCAAAAAATGATATCGGCACGTGGTTTTCAAATGAAATCGGCCAACAGTTTCCAAAGATATGGCAAACTAAAATTTGTACTGACAAAATGAACATGTAAGAAACACAAGCATTTTACTGATTTTGCACAATGAATAAAGATTACACACGCTGAAAACATTGTATTTCATGTCTCCATCTCATGCTGGCCATCATGTTAAGAGTATGCATAATTTGATGTTGATTCCACTACAGAAGAGATTTGATGATCACTAAAATTAGGTAGCAAGTGTGTATATATCGATCGGTATCCGGTACTGGCCAAATGAGCTGTTATAAATCTTCATAGCAGATATTGGCAAAAATACAATATTGTGCATCTCTAATCTGTATCATATTTATAACTTTTAATGGCACATGATTTTGGGGATAATAACACTAAAGGATAATGCAGATATTGTGAATGGGAAATCACCCATAAACAGAAGAAACAAAATCTTTTCTTTTTTTTAACACAACATAAAGAAATTATAGATCCAGTACTTCTGTTTTTTTTCTCTCATTTTTGGCAAACAAATCAAAAATAAAAAAAACAAACAAACAAAGAAAATTCTTAACTGAGTCATGGGAACAAACAGGAGCTGAGCTGTTGTCTCCATGTTCAGTTTTATTGCCGGTCTTCATTCCCTGTGTTTATCACGCTGTCACAGTGTGCTGGTTGCTGTGCGCGATCCCTCTTTTTCTGAGCTTGGAGCTGTCGGGGCAAGTAAGAACGCACGGTGCTGAATGAGGTGAGGTTAGTTACTTGTAGCCCTGAGGGGCCCTTATAGCAGTTGCAGGCAAAAAGTGGCTCTTCAGCTGATTCCTTTCTATCATTCACTTCAGGTAGATTTCAATGCGTTCTCATTGTGCACTTGATACTTTCCCCAAAGACTCCGGTATTGAGAAGGCTGAAAGTTGATGTATTGCTTACCACAGGGTTGGGTGTGTGTGTGTGCACGGATGGGTGCAAATGTGTGTGTGTGTGTGTGTGTGTGTGTGTGTGAAGTGCTTGAGCTCCCAGCTGACATGCTACAGAGTGAAGAGCTGGTCTGAACAGGTCCCTGTGTGAATGTAAAGCCGTGGTTTACAGGAGGAAGAGGCGTGAGGCACCTTAAAGAGGGGGGCCCGTCTTTGGTGGCCACCTGTTGACACTGACACACACTAATCAGTCGGCAAACAAAGTAATTTAGCCGCTTTCAAAGGGGCTGCTCTGCTTGAGCACATTGTACCAAATCTCCTGAAATAGAAACCTTTCAAGTTACCTCGGGGTAATTTGGAAGACATCATTAGGCTTGGAAAAAAAAAATACTGCCAGGGAGAGACCATCGCCACCTTTTAGACTCCCGGGATCTCTTCATTGTGCCGCTGTAGAAAGTGGCCAGTGTCATGTAAATGGCTTTTATTTTTGCCTCATCATGCTTTTTGCTGGAAAGCCACGCGTTTCAATGGCGGGCTGCAGCGCGGCTGTCTCCCAGTGCCTCACAGGGGGCTTTGTGCTGTCACTCTCAGAGTGTGCACACTGGAGGGAGGGGGGGAGGGGTGGGGTAGGGTGGGGGTGGGGTTCGAAGGCCAGGGAGGAGAAGGGGGGGTACTAAGTAGCGAACCCAGTGCACCCCCTGGGGGCCTTGGCCGTGTCCGCCACCCTCCCACCTTTTCCCACTTGCATCCTTCCTCCTTTCCTTGGTCTTCCTCTTCTCTGTTCTCCTCCCTGTCCCCC
This sequence comes from Plectropomus leopardus, assembly GCF_008729295.1. Taxonomy (NCBI): domain Eukaryota; kingdom Metazoa; phylum Chordata; class Actinopteri; order Perciformes; family Serranidae; genus Plectropomus; species Plectropomus leopardus. The sequence goes on from NC_056472.1 coordinate 2,969,912, forward strand.
CCTCTCCCGTCTTGGCCCTGTCACTTACAAAGCTGGACCTGGGGCCAACTGGGCCTGATCCCAGAACTCAGCCGTCACAACTGGCCTATCAGGAGCTGCCACAGAGGTCACCTGACACAGTGATTGAGGGTGAAGAGAGAAAACAAGGAGAAAACAGCCCTTAAAATACAGAGCTGTGCCCTTTTTGGAAGACTTTCTGCTTTCTGTGCCAGCACATGTGTGTGTGTGTGTGTGTGAGTGTGTGTGCATGCGTGCGCGCGCATGCGTGTGTGTGCTCGTGTGTGTGCGTGAAGAAAGGAAACAGTCTTTGGCCTATTTCCCTTTAATAAAACATAAATGTACTTTATTTTAGCAGTGCTAATTTTTCAGCTCCTAAAGTTTGCTCCGTTGTCATGGAGATAGCTATGTTGTCATCATGTGACCTAAGTATGGAATTTCAGATCAGTAATATGATAGCAGAGATCATCCTGTGATCACCTGTTATCACATGAACAAACTTGGGTCATGTTATAACGAAACCTTTCATTGAATAAAAATTCCTAACATCAATTATGACACATCCAAATCAATATGAACATGAATTGAACAGTGAATTGGCTTGATTTCTTTCAAAATCATGGGAAAAAGTCAACAGGCAACAAAAGAAGATATGACCCAGAATTTAGCAAGAAATTAGTAAAAAGATACAAGAAAATTACCTTAAAATACTTTAAAATAATAATAGGAAAAACAAGGCAAACATGACTGAAGTGCTAAAGGAAAATCATTGTATTATGTAACATAATTTTAAATGTCTAATAATGCCTATAATGAGTATAGTTTTTCCCTAGATTTTTTTTCTTTTTTCCCTCAACATTTTACCCAAGCTTTAATATAATTTTTCCAAATCTACTAATTTCTTACAATTTGGGGAACATTTCTTGCCAAGTTGCTCATTTTTGTGTGCTCTTTTTTAGCCTCAGGGTTTAAAGGTTTAAATTCATGTAAAAGACATCTAAAAGCAGCACAAGAAAGGGTTAATCATCATTTCAGTCTC